>NW_027497251.1:0-146653 GCF_021521415.1 Bidens hawaiensis | reverse complement strand
GAGCAACATGCTGGTAGGGCCGGGGGCGTTATAGATCTATCTAGACAAATTAAAAGTTCTTTCTTCAATAAATGTTTAATAAATTTATTAGGTGTAGTTTCGGTTCGATAATCAACTTTGGTGACAAAAGGTCTAAAGAAGAATCAATGTGACAATAGGGTCTAATTACGTTTTCGTCATTGATCAAGGCTAAAATTTATGGGGTGAATCACCGGTATAGCACGGATAGACAAAAAGAAAACAATTACTTGAAATGTTTGAGACGGTCAATGGGATGTGTTCGGGCACATGGCAGAGTATGAGATCAATTACACAAATTGTCATGGATTTGAGACGGATATGCTATTATTAGACTCCCACAAGACTACCCGAAATCGTTCTCATACTGTATGCCAAATCAAAATTGAATATTTAATGTATTATGTGATCTTAAAATGTAAACAGTATTTTAAAGTCTGTTAAAACCTCAAATATTCTCAAAATAGCATCTTAATGGTGAGAGATTCCAAATATGTCCCCTCAAAATCGTTTTTTTCCAGATTTGTCACTCTTCTAACGCATCGTCGACGATGAGTTAGGTAGTCCCGTCGACAAGTTAGCTAACACATAGTCAACGATGTGCTAGGCCTCCAAACACATAGTCAAAGATGTGTTAAGTGTTAATTTACGGTTGACGATGCGTTAAGTATTAATACTGTTTACATGAATATTTAAGGTTTTAACGACTTTAAAATACATGAATATTTAAGGGCGTAGGCAGCTTTTGGGGGCGTAAGGTAACACACTTTGACGGTTGTGATACACCGGTTCGTTTCCGGTTCCTCGGTTCTGAACTGTTTCTAATTACTCACCTCTAGGATTTGGGAAAATTCTCATGTAATACATGTTATCAAGGGGCGTAGGCAGCTTTTAGGGAACGTATTAGGCCAAACCTGTACAAATATTCATGTATTTTGACATCACATCCGTAGAAATTTCGACATCGAATCCCTTGAAATTTTCCGACCCCGTGGGAATAAATTCCTGGCTATGCCACTGGATGTTACATTATATGCTAGTGTTGGAGACATGGAGAGACGACAGTTTATTCTTCAACCATCGTGTGGACCGTGGCCTAGTGGAAGATTATATAACTTCCTCAATCTATCGATTCACTCCTACTTTCGGCCTTCTATTGCCTTATCGGATTCGTTGTTATGAATCATTTGAATGTTGCATAATATTATCGTTTTAAATCATACAATCATAATCTCAATCTGTTATCGGTTATAAAACACATAATGAATCATACCTCATAAATCATAATCTCAATTCGTTGTGTTTTTTTTTGTTTTAAAAGTGTTTATATTGGTTTAAAACAAAAAATAATTGATAGCTGGTTCACATATGGTGTTTGTGGTTTAAAATAGTTGATAACTTATATGATGGTTTTTTGTTTTCCTGTATGACATCATTCTAGGGCATTCACATATGTCATGTGAATAGTTTTCTATTTTATTATCTCTTCTCTAAATACAATATGGGATATGAACCCGTTTAGTTATGTTATAACTTATAATCCATGACCTGGTTTTCATGCTAGAGCAATGACCCGGTGTCTTCTCAAATACATATCTTCATATGGCAATAAGGCTTACCCAAGACCTCATGTTTCAACCTATAAATGCTTACTAACTCCACTTAAGTGGTAATCGTGTTGGATTTCTTGACTTATAAATGGTATATTGTTAATTCACTTATAATTAATACTACCAAATCATTAAACATTTAAGTCAATATCTAATATTATTCAAATAATTTTTAGAGATATATGAATTGTAAAATTTTGGTTATCATTATTTATATTTTATGAATCCATAAGATATGTCAGTATGCATATTATTAAATTTAATTTTTTTATTGTTTTTAACCACCCATGTATCACACGGGCTCTATCATAGTATATTATCTAAAAGAAAACACTTTCTCTTCTCATATTAAAGTAGATGGTTAAGCATCTAAACGTTACAAGAAGATTAAATATTTGTGAATATTAAAAAAATGATCTTTAATTTAATTTACAGATTATCGAGTCTTATCTCAAATTCTTAAATCACATCTCTTCACCTTTTTTTTTCTATATATTGACAAATGACAACGCCTATATGTTCACAACACATATTGTAGAAAAACTAAAGAGATGGCATTGCAAAATGATGAGGTATGTAAAGATGAGTTACTTCATTCTCAAGCTCACATATGGAACCATATTTTCAGCTATATAAAGTCCATGGCACTTAAATGTGCAATTCAGCTAGAAATACCTGAAATCATCCATCGTCATGGTTCACCTATGTTGCTTTCCGAGTTAGTCGAAGCCCTCGCCATAAACAAGGAGCGAACCCCTTTTGTCTATCGGCTTATGCGCGTCCTTGCTCACTCCGGTTTCTTTGTGGAGCAAAATGTGTCCACCACACTAGGCAATAATGGGGGAGGGAGGAGAAGGCTATTTGCTAGCTCCTGCTTCGCGATTGCTTCTAAAGGGGGAGCCTTTAAGCATTAGGCCCTATTTGTTAGCCATGACAGATCCAATGCTGATGGATCCATGGCAAGACATGAGCAAATGGTTCCAAAACGACGATGTCACCCCGTTTTTACACAACCTATGGGAAAATGTTTTGGGAAATGGCAAGCCAAGAGCCTAAGCTTAATCAGCTCTTCAATGAAGGGATGGCTAGCGATGCAAGGCTTGTTACAAGTATCATTCTTAAACATAGTGGGGATGTTTTCGAAGGATTGGGTTCTATTGTTGATGTTGGGTGGTGGTATTGGGGCTGTTTACCGAAGCTATTGCTAAAGCTTTTCCTAATATTAGGTGCATCAGCTTTGATCTTCCTCATGTAGTTAATGGTTTGGTTGGAAGTAAGAACTTGAGTTATGTTAGTGGAGACATGTTTGAAGCCATTCCTAATGCTGATGCAGTTTTGCTTAAGGTATTCTTTGATGTTATTGAATAATAAAAACCAAAGAGGCATGATGCATTATAAGCCAACTATATTTAAAGCTATAATATAAGGATATTTTACAAGACAATCTAATCAAAACACAATTAGGATAATTATAAAGAACACCTAACTAAATCAATTCTTCTAATTATGATAGAAATAACTACAATAAAACCCAACTAATATCTCTAACTAATGTAATTAATCTACTTTATTTTCGACAATTATTTTGTTGATTATTCGTTGGGTACAAGGACCTCTTACGTTGATCTATATTTTCTCTTATAAAAAAAACAGTGGATTTTACACGATTGGAATGATGCGGAATGCATGAAGATATTGAAGCGATGCAGAGAAGCGATTCCGAGCAAAGAAAATGGTGGAAAATTAATCATCATAGACATGGTCGTGAATCAATTACTCGAGACTCAACTTTTGTTTGATATGCATATTATGAGTTTGGTTTCGGGGAAGAGAGAGGTGCGAAAAAGATTGGGCGAAGCTATTCCTTGATGCTGGATTTAGTGATTACAAAATAACTCCGATTTTAGGATTAAGATCTCTCATTGAAGTTTATCCTTAGTTAAGTTACATTGCTAGTTGGTGATGTTAAAATCTACAAAAAAAAACTTTTTAACATGTTCTTGTTTGTGGTTCTTTTGTATCAGTGTTGTCATGTTTTATGTAAATATAAATGTTCTTGTTTGTGGTTCTTTAACTAGAAATTTTATCTTAACACAAAGTAATCTTAAAACAAGAAACTCAAAATCTCCGTCCAAAATATTTGTCTTCACAACTTCATTCTGAGGCCGCGTGCATGCAGCAGAAACAACATTTATATTTAGCCAAGCAAAACAAATCTTTGAGACAATAACCAAGAAATACATTGACTTCCACCAGTCATTAACCACAAAGCAATCTATGTGATTCAGTATCATGATCGTTTTCATCTTCACGAAACAATATGCAAAAGCCAGACTTTTTACACTGCATTCTTGGGTTTAAAATACAAGAAAAAGAAATGATAAGATTGGTTAAGGGAAGAAAGGAAAAGAAATTATATATTTAAAAGGCATTCTCGAGTTAAAATAAAATAAAATAAAATAAAGTGTTAATTACATTCTTGAGTTAGATATGAAGGAAAAGATAGGAAAAAAAAGTACAACTTTATAATTATGTCCTCATTCTTGAGTTAGATAGGAAGGAAAAAACGGATAAATTAGTAATATATAAAATTTTCCTTCACAATCAAGCCATATTTGGCTGGAAAGTTTTGGAGGAAAAAAATCCTAACTTTTCTTTCCATTTTCTTTTTTTTTCTAAAAAAGAAAAAAACTCAAGAATGAAACAAGAAAAATTTTCTTATCTTTTCCAAAACTCATAAATAAAAAACTTAAGAATGTAGTGTTGCTTTAATCATGTGAAATTTTGTTTTTAACTAAAACTTTCGCATAGCCCAATGAAAGAAAGCCTAAAGTAACACTATGTTTCCATCTGGAATTAATCAGAATTAATTATGTGAAGTGATTCCAATTTAATTAGTCGTTTTCTAAGGGAACTTCGTGTGGGAAGGACGGTTTGAGGATACAACATATTTTGGATGCTCTTTGTGGAGAAGGGTCTGCTATTGTCACTGACCTCATATGTGCTATCACTGCAGTGATTAATTTATGGCTAGGAGGGAAATGCCCGTCTACTTTGGCAGAGTTTGTAGCGTCTGCTACTCTTACACTGCTTTTAAAACCCGACAATGGGATTCGACCTATTGCAATGGGTACTATATGGAGACGTTTAGTTTCTAAGGTTGCTATGAAAGGTGTTGGCAAAGAAATTATCAAATACCTTAATGATTTCAACTTTGGAGTTGGTGTGTCGGGTGGTGCGGAGGCCATATTACATAGCGCTAACAGGGTATTGAGTGAGCGCCACACTGATGGGTTTCTTGCAATGCTTACAGTTGATTTTTTTAATGCATTTAATATGATGGATAGATCAGCTTTATTTCATGAGGTAATGATCAGATGCTCTTTTATTTCCTTGTGGATAGAATTTTTATATGGGCAACCATCAAGACTATATATATTGGGGATGATCATATTTGGTCCACCACGAGGGCTCAACAAGGAGACCCATTGGGACCACTTCTTTTCGCCCTTGTTTTACACCCCCTTGTACATCAGATTTGAGACAATTGCAAGCTTCTTCTTCATGCTTGGTATCTTGATGATGGGAATGTCATTGGAGATTTAATGGAGATGGCTAAAGTGTTGGATATCATTAAGGTAACGTGTCCAACTTTGGGTCTTGAACTGAATATTAAGAAAACTGAGCTATTTTGGCCTTCTTGCGATGGAACGAAGTCTCGTGATGATTTATTCCCTTTTAACATCGGAAGACCATTATTATGGGTGAACCTTCTTTTGGGGGGGGGGGGCTGTTAGTAAAGACACCGGGGTTATTAGGGGGTTGGCAAAGAAGAGAGATACTAATGCTATTGATTTGATGCGTCTTCTCCCAAAACTTGGTGACCCGTACACTGAGCTACTTTTGCTTCGATCATGTATGGGTATTGCTAAACTTTTCTTTGGTTTGAGAATATGTCAACCTGTACACATGATGGAGGCAGTGTTGTTCTTTGACAAGGGATTGCGTGAGACGATTGAGGACATTATAGTTTGTGGAAGTCCTTTCTTTGGAGACCTACAATGGCGACTGATGTGGTCTCATTTATGCATATTATATATAAATATTTCCTATACTTTTAGATACTTTTGTGTCAGGTTTTTATTAAATATTATTATTCTTTGGTTCACGTGTGAGTTTAATGGTTTCTAGACACTATCAGCTAAAATGGAGCACTTTTACTAAACTTAAGACCAACGAAAGAATAGTCGAATAGATATTATATTGTTGTTATTATGCACATAACTCTTATAAAATTAAAAATCAATTTCTTTGTATTAAATAGAAACTCATAGTGAACTCAAAACTGTGAAACAAGTTCAAAGTCAATATGCATTCATATAGATACCAATAATAACTAATAAATAACTTGTTTTCGGTTTTATTTTGAGGTCCGATCCAGCGCACATGACTTGCTAAATTGGATTCTTGGCCCACATAAAAATAATAGCAAGGTGAAACAATTAGGGTGGAGTGGCACTGAATAAAAGAGATCTTTTGACGGAAATAGAAGAGCAACAGAAAAAGGTCACGGCTGGAGGCCAAAGAAGGATTTTTACCTAACTGTCGTGGGAAAAAAAAAAGAAGGGAGAAGAGCACCTTGGTCCGAGCAGATAGCGTCCGGGTTTAACACCTACTCATCTAAACATACTTATTATTTGGTTTGAATTTATTATTTTCTTCATGAATTTATTATTTGAACCTTATTTATTTGTTTTGTTCTTGAGTATGGTTGTTGGCTAAACCCTTAGACAACCTAGATTTATGATGAACTTTTGTTGACGTTGGATTTTGATTTGGATTTTGCTTTTGTTTATGGTTTATGATTAAGTAAGAGGTTTATTGTTATTCCTTCGATGCATATGTGTGCTTAGGATTGTTTGATGAGTTTTACTGTTTCACAGTTTCCTTGGTGATTGTATGTCATATAAGCATTTGATTGGCCTAAGTTTCGTATAAACATTGAAACTTGTGGTCTAAACTTTCGAATGACTTGACTTACAAATAACCAAAGCTTTTGTATGGTATAACTTGCGTATGGGTTAACTTTGGCATGCTTCAAACTTCTTCAAACTTTCTTATGACAAAACTATAGTATGGCCTAACTGGCAAAATGACCTAACATAAGTATGGCCATAACTTGCGAATGGCCAAAACTTATGTATAGCCCTAACTTGCGCATGATCAAACTTACGTTGGTCTCACCTTCGCATTAATACTCTAACAAAAGTTTAACTTTTGCACAAAACTATAACTTTCTCGTGAGTTAGAATTTTCAGATACATTTTCGTATGAAATAAAAAAATCTTAATTAAAAGATTAAATGTTTGAACCAATGGTATATCATTTGATTTCACATTGAAGTTTAAATGTAATTATGTGTGTTGTCAATTGAAGAATCCAAAGGTGGTGCAGTGTCATGTACAAGAGGTGTAATAGGAGGTAAAACGGAAGAAACCATCCCCCCAGGTAGCATCTCAGGAAATTCTTTGCCAATATTGCCAACTTTAAAAGTTAAAGGGCTAAAAAGATATTAAGCCAAAGTTAAAGTACAGATGACTGACCAAAGAGAAAACCAAATCCATCACATTAATCGGTCATCGTTTGAATGATTGTCTCCCACATTGTAGCCTTGCATATATTTTATAGGAATATTGGATTTTAATAATTCTAACTTTGCCCTATTGGCCGACGTCAAACCCGATTTCAAAAATAATTTCTGGCAATCCCAACTTTCAACTTATTTTCCTATAACAATCCTAAACTAACTGAACACTAACCGTTAATTTTTTGCTGACTTGGACCGTTTATTTGGCAAAAATGTTGACATGAAATGCTTGTGTCCCACACATATACACATGCAAACCACGGTCCGCTTCCACCACCACCACCACCACCTACCTCATCCTCCTCCTCCGCCGCCGCCACCACCACCCACCATCTTCAATTCTACCACCCTAATCACATCCGCCACCGCAATGACATGTATCCCTCAACAGTGACACCACCACTGTTCTATATTCCCCACCCTTACCCTCCGATGGCAACCACTAACAACACCATTGCCTGAAATGCGACCACCACAAATCAACAACAACCTCACCACACCCATCGAACTACCGCCGCTAATAAGCTGAATCATATCCTAATTTTGACCGCGCGCTTTAATTTTTGACTCCATTATTTCAATTTAGAGCAAACTGAACCAAAATTGATAGTGGGCTGTTTGATTACCACAAAATTATAGTCATCAGCATCTTTATCTTCCCATAATCATACCTTAAAATCATTAGGGCAATTTTGATTTTACTCCGGCGATGGGGAACAAGAGAGTTGCAGCCGATGGGAAGAAAAATGGGGGAGGGGGTTTATGTGGGTGGAGGTGTGTACGGTTAAGGTGACAACATTGTCTGTTCAGATCCATGATGGTTTGAAATTGGTGGCACCGGTAGCTAGCAAAGGCCGGGAAGAAGAAAATATGAAGGGGGTTGGGGAATAAGAGGAGGTGGCGGGTGGTGGTAACAGATTGTGGTTTGTGTGTGTGTGTGTATGTATGCATGTGTGGGACACATAAGCACTCAATGTCAACATTTTTGTCAAATAAGTTGTCAAAGTCAGCAAATAATTAACCGGGTTAGTGTTCAGTTAGATTGGGATTGTTATAGGAAAATAAATTAAAAGTTGGGATTGGCAGAAATTATTTTTGAAGTTAGACTTAATGCCGGCCAATAGGACAAAGTTGAGATTATTAAAATCCAATATTCTTATTTTATAGCCTTTCATATCTTTGTAATTAAATGCATTCCTTAGCATTTGCTTTAAGTTATTGTATTTATATATCTTACTGTAATAGACAAAATGTGGTTGATCATTTTGTTATAGAGTGTTCATGTGCCCGCCTTTGTCCACAATCTTCATGACCATGTTTTGTGGGGCCACAACAAGCGGATATCGCATCTCCTCAATGCACTGGCCAGCCAACTTGATGGCTTCATCAACTGTCATGTTTGACTGGTAGTGGCAGTCCATCGATCATGGACAGTGCAAAATACAACTCGTAGCCAAACGTCGCCTTATCAACCTTGTGCAGGGTTGCAATGTAGTCGATGAAGTATAGAGACGGGCCCGTTTCTTTGTCATGGCCCGCCAGCACAATGCTCTCCATATAAGGATTCTGCAGAATCAATAAAATTCATATTATACAGTTGATTGTATGATTCTGATTATTAGTATAACTTCATTTTAACTCATGCCTGATTATTTTAGATGATACTATTAAAAATAGGAATAAATATAAAGTTCATATTTCCACATATGATCTCAATTCATTTTAGGCTTGGTAAATGAGCCGAACGTTCAATGAATAGTTTGTAAGTCATTTGGCGGGAAGTTCGTTTATGTTTGCTCGTTTATTCGAACATGAACAAAAAGTTTTGCTCATTTAGTTAAACGAATGAACATGAACACGTCTCTTTCGTTCATTTATGTTCATGAACGTTCGTTTGCTTACATTCTTTTTTGTCCATTCATTTATGCTCATTTGTTTATGTTACTAAATATATTCATTTAAAATATTTTGGCCCATTACAACTTAGTTTAGTTTTTATTAATAACTTTGCCGGCCCAAAACATTGTTCTTCACGTTACTTTTAACTGGTTTTAGCTAAGTTATGTTCGTTCCTCTTATGTTAAGTTTATTTGTTCGTTTACATTCGTGAAGCTTGTTTATAACGGAAATATAAAAGAACATGAACTTGTTCATTTTCTTAACAAACGAACACGAACAAGAAAACCTTGTTCATTTAATTATTTGTGTTCGATCATTTGCTGGTTAAAGTTAAACAAACAAGCATGGACATGTTTCGTTCGTGTTTGTTCGGTTCGTTTACAAGCCTATCAATTATTCTTAATGATCAAATAAATTCTTCAAATATGCCAAAATATAATTATAGCTTATAGAAAGGAAAATAATAGAAGCAAGATAAACCATAAAGGCTTAAATTACTAATATTCTAGACTGATTTAAGCTTCAGAAATGATACAACGGATAAAGATTCATTACTTTAATCAAGAGCAAGATAAGACCAGTTGATGAATAAATCATAACAATGATTCAGTACTTTATGAGCAATGAGATGAAAAGAACAACTGTGAATCAGACAGAACATATTGTAACATAGCAATATGATGATATATGAATTCAAATCAAACACAAACAATGCATCAACTAATTTTACTAGTAATGTACAGTAAAAGCTTCTATTGCACCTAGAAGTGAAAACGAGCCGAGCAGCTCGCGAGCTACTCGAGCTCAAAAAGCACAAAACGAGCCGAGTTTTTTTGAAAATAAAGTTAGTTATGATTATATGTTTGAAATATAAAATTTACTTGCTAATGAATGGTGGTCAAAATAAAAAAGTTTTCAGCTGATTAAAGTATATGAAAATAAGTTTATGATTGGCTTCGGTTAGGGTTGAAACCGGTTTCTTGATCAAGTTTCGGTTCGGGTTTTGATAGATTTCGATTCGGTTTAGGTTTCTTGAGAACATGTTTTAAATTGTTTTACAATAAAGCTTGAAAATGCAATAACAACTTTAAATATTTTAGTGGCTAAATACAATGAATTTTCAATAAAAGACTTATCTTTCTTTAAAGTGGTTTAGCACTAGACACCACACGTTTAATTACTCATAGCGTTTGTCCTATTAAGAAATGGTCATGGACTCATGATACTTTTATTTTGTTTGATTTAGACATGAACCCCACCCTCAACTACATAAGACTTATATTTGCAACAAACTTGATACCGCTAGTCGCTAGATCACAAGACCTTTGTATAAGGTTATGGGGATTGGTTTCAACTCTCCCTCGATTTCTACCGTCGCAACAAAGTTACCGATACAAGTATGCGCTTAGACCTTTATACGAGATTAGAAAAACACTGTATTTCAAAATCAGCTTGAGTTTCAATAAGAATTTATATCAAAATGTTTAAAAATATATATAAACAACACTAATTAGTTAGATTTTTTAAAATTAGCAAGTGCAAATTATTACCGAAAATCATTTGAGTTACCAAATTAATTTTTTTACTACAAAATAAACACAAAAAACTAAAATGTTTTATTTACCATAGTAAACAATGAGACAGGAGTAAGGCGTAACCAATGCTTTCATAACCGGATCAGACAGCGAACCGGACAGATGACCGGTTCACCGGTTCAACCGGTCGGACCGGTCTGACCAGCCGAACAATTTTGGTAAAAAAATGACAGGTGGGGCTGGAAAAAAGTATTTTCAAAAAAAAAAATATATATATTCACAGTAAACAGGTTCACCGGTTTTCCGATCGAACCAGTTCGGACTGGCCGATTCTCTGAGAGCAAGCGAACTACGCAAAACCGGACCGGTCAGTGAACCGAATCCCGATCGGACCGGTCCGGCCGGCCGATCCAGTTTCAACAACACATGGCGTAACACATGACTTTTTGCCACCTCATCTCCACGCCCACCATTCACTCTCCATACCTCATTGTCAAAATACAAGTTTACGTCAATTGTCCCGGGTTGGTAACCCATTAGCGTAAAAAAAAGTCTCTTAAATACACAAAGATTCTGGTTTCAAGTTTCGAGAATTACAAATTTGCATCATATATATAAAAAAACAAGAATACTTTAGAAAACAAGTTACTTATACAACTTTACAAATACAACCGTTAAAAGTAACAACAATAAAGTGAATAAAAAGTCATGTGCATAAGTTTGTATGTTACTCAGTGTACTCATTATATCTCAATGTCACATCTCTTCCACCATTTGGCGTTACACTACCAGCCAAAACCTGCTTGAACCACCCAACACACTACCGAGCCGTACGCACTCATCAATGTTATGGCCGCCGATGCATTAATCACACACCAGTAATGTTAATGAGTGAAGCAGCAGCCTGCAAATGGATTACGAGAAGATAAACAAAACCCCTCCACAGGTTCTTATCAGATCTGTCACATTATTATTCTGTCAATTTGAAGTGAATTTGATCTGGGTTTTTGGTTAATTTGAATTTGTAGTGAATTTGATCTGGGTTTTTGGTTAATTTGAATTAGAGGTTGAATTTGATATGGGTTTTTAGTTGATTTGAATTTGGGGTTGAATTTGACATGGGTTTTTGATTAATATTTGAGCTTGAATTTGATCTCGGTTTTTGGTTATATTGAATTTGAGCTTGAATTTGAGCTTGAATTTGATCTGGGTTTTTGGTTATATTGAATTTGAGCTTGAATTTGATCTGGGTTTCTGGTTAAATTGAAATTGAGGTTGAATTTGATATGGGTTTTTGGTTAATTTGAATTTGAGCTTGAATTTGATCTGGGTTTTTGGTTAATTTGAAATTGAGGTTGAATTTGATATGGGTTTTTGGTTGATTTGAAATTGAGGTTGAATTTGATATGGGTTTTTGGTTAATTTGAATTTGGGGTTGAATTTGATCTCCGTTTTTGGTTAATTTGAGTTTGAGCTAGAATTTGATCTGGGTTTTTGGTTAATTTGAATTTGAGGTTGAATTTGATATGGGTTTTTGGTTAATTTGAGTTTGAGCTTGAATTTGATCTGGGTTTTTGGTTAATTTCAATTTGGAGTTGAATTTTGATATGGGTTTGAATTTGAATTTGGGGTTGAATTTGATGAGGGTTTTTGGTTAATTTGAATTTGAGTTTGATGAGTTGCAGGGTGGAGGGTTGAGTCCATCGAAGTTGCGGAATATGTTGAAGAAGAAGAAGAAAGTAGGGGAAGATGAGGTTGAATCGGTTAATTTTGAACTGGGATCTCAAGGTTTTGAGATTGAAGATTCAGGTATGTCATGATTATTACTGAGTTAGGGGTTTTAGTAGTGATTGTTTGGTTTGTTATGTGAGTTCGGGTATTTTAGTAATGATTGTTTAGGTTTTTATGTGAATTAGGCTTTTAACAGTGTTGTAGAACTCGTTAGGCGCTAGTCGGGTGGCGGGGTACTGACTAGCAATTAATACGGATTAACCGGATTGGAATTTTATATGTAATTTTTCAAATTTATTAATTGGATTGGATTAATAAGTATAATTTTTCAAATACTACAAAGATTTTCACCAATTTTGACCATTTTTTCTGAAATTTGATCCATTTTGACAAATTCTGACCGAAATTTGACAACTTTGAACAAAATTTGACCAATTTTGAATGATTTGGATCGGCTTTGACCGTCTACCGATTGATTAGGTGAAATCGAATCAGTAGCATACCAATTAGCGATTACTGGATTTTAGTAGTGATCATAGTCACATAAATCGCTCAAGTAGCCGCGATTTTCGTATTGGTACGTTTTGTACCCAATCGCAATTCGCAAGCGTGCCGGTCGCCGGCGAAATCGCGATCCAAATCGCCGGAACGTCGCTCCGATTGAACCCTAAGTCGTGAACCAGAAATCACCAATCCGTCGCTCCGATTGAACCAAAAATCGCGAATCAGGACTGATGGAACGTCTCTCCTATTGGCCTCCTTCCAGATTTGGCCGGATTTATGGAAACGGTGGCCCTCCCAAATCTGAAACTGAAACATCTATGAAACCATAAAACATAAAGCGTTGTTCCCTTTTCTTTTCACTCTTTTCTTCAAACAATATGTCATTTTTCACCCTCAACTTTCTATTTTTATAAAACTTAACCCTAAACTTTACTACACAAATACATATTTTTACAAAATAATCTTCATAAAATTATTGATAAATATATGAATATATATACACAATAGCCTGGAAATATATTTTAAGACATATAATTTTATTTTTATAAGATATATAAATTTTATATTTAATTTTAATTCCGCCTCGAACCGAACTACATGGTACACCGTACCGGTTCGTACCGAAATGAACCTACCCCCCTCCGTACCGAATACGTTACCTTCAGCGAACCGCGTACCCGTACCGGAGCGTACCACGATTTATGTGACTATGGTAGTGATTAGCGATTAATCAGCAGTGATTGTTATTGTTTGTTTTATTACGTGAATTAGGATTTTTAGTAATGATCATTTGGTTTATTATGTGAATTAGGTGATTGTTTAGAGAATTACAAAGATGTTGATGTTGACAGTGGTGTTGATAAGTTAATTGCATTGCCATTTGAGTTTCAAAAAACCGAACGGGGCTCGCATAGGAAGCCAATGGCTCCGTTTTCAAAGCAAGCTCCGTCGAAATGGGATGATGCGCAGAAATGGATAGCTAGCCCTACGTCTAGTCGTGTGAAAACTGAGCCGTCTGTGAAGAAAACTAGCCACGGAAATCGCCAACCGGTTACTAAAACTGTGGTTGAGGTTTGTGATCAAAGATTGGTTCCTTATGCCGAGCCTGATACCAAACAGATTGATTTGAGTCACTCTAAGGAGGATAAAGGGCATGATGCGAATTGGGATGGTGATTATTGTTCTGATAATATGGCTGATTCGTATAGCAAGGCGGTATTGATGGCTGGAGATTCTGTTGGCAATTCTGAAAGTAAGTGCTTTATACGTTTGTTTTTGCTATTAAGTAACATGATCTTTTGTTATTTAGGTTCAATATATTGTTTAATGGTTACTAAATAAATGAGTAATTTACAAATTCTGTCCTTTACCTTTAAACCTCAAATTTTAGGGGTGCAAACGAGCCGAACCAAGCCCGAGCTCGACCAGGCTCGAGCTCGGCTCGTTTAGCTTACACATAGCTCGAGCTCGACCCGTTTCAATCTTTATTTCTAGAGCTCGAGCTCGGATCGTGAGTAGTTTTTCAAGCTCGAGCTCGGCTCGTTTACTATTTGTTAATTAATTTTTATATATTTTTATTTATTTATATTTTTTAATTAAAATTAAATATATAACTTGATATATATTATTTAGTTAGTTTGTTAATTTATTAATTATTATATAATATATTATAAAAATTATACAAACGGCAGGCTCGTTTAGGCTCACGAGCCGGATCGAGCTTGATAAGTGAAGCTCGGGCTTGCTTATTAAACGAGCTTACTTTTAGGCTTGAGCTCGTTTAAGCTCGGCTCGTTTGCACCCCTAGCTTTAAACAAGAACACTGATAGCATTCATGAATTCTTGTTCTCGTGCAGTTAATTTGAGTCGCCATGACACTTCGATATCCATTCAGAGCATGACATCTGTCCCGCCTCCTTCATCCGCAAGATCAGTATCAATGAGAGACATGGGCACTGAAATGACTCCCATTGCTAGCCAAGAGCCTTCTAGAACCGGGACCCCGGTACGGGCCACAACTCCCAGCCGGAGTGCAAGTTCTTCTAGATCCGCAACTCCCGAAAGAACCGGCCCGGTTTCCACTTCCACCAATGTTTCAAACCCGCGGTTAGAAACTTCCAGAAACAAAGAGTTGTCGGAAAAGGAGTTGCAGTTAAAAACTAGAAGAGAGATAATAGCTCTTGGAACGCAGTTAGGTAAGACGAATATTGCTGCGTGGGCTAGCAAGGAAGAAGATAAAGTTGCTTCGGGTTCGGTGAAAGATGATAAAACGGGTAAAAGTGCTATTGAGATACGGGCTGCAGCTTGGGAGGATGCTGAGAAAGCCAAGTATATGGCTAGGTAATTTAATTATTTAATTTTATTTGAATTCTCTAGAGTTGACCCGTTAAGGTCGGGTTGTTCTTTTGGCGGTTTTTGACCTGACCCGAAACGGGAAAAAAAATTCACATTTTGGTTGTCATATCTAACCTATTTAATAAGCGGGTCGTGTTCGGTTGGCTTGCTTAACCTGGTTAGTTAAACGGGTTGACCTGCCAACTTGTTTAGCTAAATAGGTCGACCCGTTAGCCCGTTTAACCAACTTGTTACAACCCACCAACCCGATTAAAACGTTTACAACTTGTGACTCGTGTTGACTAATATAAACAAAACAAATAGTTATTTTCTTCAAATTGTGGCTCGTGTTGATTAAATGATTTATCGGCCAGGTTCAAACGCGAGGAGATAAAGATAGAGGCATGGGAAAACCATCAAAAAGCAAAGACCGAAGCCGAAATGAGGAGAATTGAGGTATGTAAACTACAAAGTTGACCATACAATTTGACCCGTTTCCTGAACTTGTTTTGACTTGCTACCAACCCGTGTATCTTGCAGGTAGAGGTAGAACGGATGCGAGGTGGAGCGCATGATCGACTAATGAACAAATTAGCAGCTGCAAGACATAAGGCAGAAGAGAAACGGGCTGCGGCAGAAGCCAAGAGAAGCCGGGAAGCTGCAAGAGCTGAAGAACAAGCGGAGTATATTCGTAAGACCGGAAGAATACCGTCTTCTTTCTCATGTTATTGCTGGTGTTTTTAAAGTTCAGTCTTTTGTTAGGGAACTTGGTGTTTGGTATTCTTTATGGCTTCTTGTAATCAAATTCATTTTACTGTTTATCAAATGTGTAGTGTAATAGTGTATTGATGGAGTAAGTCTGGAATTGGGCTTAATATCCAGGCCTGGTAAATATTGTTTGGCCTGTTAGGCCCTAACCAACCCTCGTTTTCAGCCCGCATTAGGCAAGCCCGTTAAGGATCTAAGACCGGTACGTTTTGCAAATGCTAAATGCAGACAAACCCGAACGCAAACAAATATATGCACACAAACGTGAGTGTATACATAGACAAACAATGTGAGTACATACAAATGAATACATACAGGTGGTGAACACATACACCAACACACCACAATTCTGTCTATATACATACTAGGTTAAATACCCGTGTATACACGGGTTGAGCAAACTACATTAACAAAAGAACAAAACAATGTGAAATACTTATACTAATTTGGTATTAGTTGAATGAATATGAAAATGTATTATAACGTTGAATAAAATAAAAAAAATCATAATAATAAAATAAACTTTCATAAAAAATAAAATAAAAAGAAAAAGAAAATTAAATGGTAAATTTTCATTAATCTCTAAAAATTTCTTTATATACAACATTTTTAGTTATCCTCTTCATCGAATATTAGAAAATTGACTCTATCTCCGGTTTTAATCTAGAAAGTGTGACATAAATCTCTAAAATACACTAGTATAAAAATTTATTTAATCAAACTTTTCTTACTAATAACACACGATTATTACTAAAAACATAGATTATTTAGTACTAACATTAATTTGATATAGGGATTTATATTTTTTTAAGAAGAATAGTGTTTAAAAAAAAATTGATGCAAGTCATACAAATACTTAACCAAACAATACACAAATTTAAAATAAAAACATTATATTATAAAGCAATATAAATTGAAAAGGTTTAAAACAAAGATAAATAACACACCGGATTCTAAGAGTTTAAAACAATGTTAATCCACAAAAATTGAAAAGATACTATAAAACATAAAAAACATTATCTTAAATATAAATAACTGCTTCACTTTTTCAAAGCAACAAAGCATCCTAAACAACATGAAAACCATTATAGGTTGGGGATAGTACCGACCGTCAAATATTTTGGCTTCACTTTTTCAAAGCAACAGAACATCCCAAACAAACATTAAACCATTATAGGTTTTGGATAGTAGCAACCGTCATATATTTTGGTCGCATTCACGTGTATTTTTCCTGAAAGGTATTTATCTAGACTTGATGCACATGAGCATGTAGTATCGCATGATTGATAATGAAAATTACCGTTGTTGGATGGTTGTCCAAAACTTATAACATTTAAATATTTGTTTTTCATGTGAAATAAACCAAGTTTAATAAAAAAACATAAGATAGGAAGATTGTATAAAAATTAGTTTCTAAGCTTTTGAGCATGTTATTATTAATTTTTTATGGAATACAATAGAAGTTATAATTCTAGTAAAAAAAGACTACTATTTTGTATAAGTCATTAAATCGTAAAAACAAAGGAATGCTATATTAAAATTTTAAAACAAATATTTTAAAAGGACCTCATTAAGAAACAATTTTTTTAGTTAAAATTAAATATTATGGAGAAAATCATGTTATTAAACTCATAAGCAAAGGTGTTAAAATCATGAAAATAATATTAATTTTTAATTTAATAATACTTATTAACAAAGTTAGTTTAAGAAAACAATAATAATTTTTAATTTCAATTTGAGAACTTGTAAACAAAAAGAAGACAAATTTAAAAAAAATGGAAAATACTTAAGGTAGTTAGATGATATTAATTAAGGTGGTTAAATAATGTTTTGCCAAGTGGCACCTAGTGTCACAAAGATGGGCCAAATAGGTGCCACTTGGCACAACAATATTTTTGTTTATTATAATAATAGATTTTTCTATCACATTTTGTGGTTTTTTTTTTCTATTCTTGCCATTTCATCTGGGATTCCATGTTAATATAAGAAGAAACCCTAAACCTTTTCAAATGTCATTTTTTTTTTACAAATGTAATTTGACAAGTGAAGGTTAGAATGGGAAATGGAAAGAAAATACAAGTGGAAGGCAAGGCACACTGAAGCTAGATGCTATGGCTGCGAAGCATAAACTCATTACTGATGTGCAATATGAATATGCTCCTGAATTGGACTACAACTTATTAAGTGTAGGACCATTAATGACTACAGACCATAAGTTGTTGTTTGATGAAGGAGTGTGCACAATCACAAACAAGAAAGCAAAGAAAGTGGCGTGCATTGTACCTATGTCAGGCAACAACGCGTTTCCAATTAATATTACACAAACTAATGGTGTGGGTTAGAAATGGGTGATGAAACTCTCATTTGGCACTTGAGATATGGCCACCTAAATCAAAGGAGTTTGCAAGATTTAAGTACCAAGGGTATGGTCTATGCGCTGCCAAGGATGAACGCTTGGAATGTTTGTCAAGGGTGTGGGGGAAAGAAGGCAAGAGAATCTTTTCCTACACATGGATCAAGAACAACAGAGATTCTTGATTGTATGTGGTCCAATGCCGGCTCAATCTTTAGGAGGTAACAAGATGTTTATTATTCACTGATGATTATAGTTGTATGACTTAGGTTTACTTTCTATAAGAGAAATCAGAAGTGTTTAGTAAGTTTAAATTGTTCAAAGCCAAGGTCGAAACAGAAACAGGCATGTAGATAAAAGCTTTAAGATCAGACATGGGAGGAGAGTTCATAGCACAAGTATTACTATATTAAAGATCTAGTGGAAGCTAAGCAAGTGAATTTGGAAACGTGTCACTCTCAAGAGCAGCTTGCAGATTTGTTGACAAAGGCATTAGGAGCTGATTAGTTTTGTTATTTGAGATAAAGATTGGGAGTTAGGAGAATCAAGAATAGAATCATGGGAGGATGTTGAGAATGATTCAAACTATAAGTGATTGTTGGAGCTAGCCGTTAGAGGTCGTGGGAATTGCTAGAAGAGTCAATAATATGTCCCAAGTCTTATGCATTTGTTTGTGTTTGTTTAACACGCTTATTTTTACCAAGCCTAAGAGCATGTTTGGGATTGAGTTTGAAAAATACTTATTGGCTTATTAGGGTTTTCAAAAAGTCACTAAGATAAAATGTGTTTGGCAATCATAAAAAACTTTCTTATTTTAGCTTTTTAATAAGATTAAAAAGCAGTTTTCCAAAAAGCTCAAATTCTGGCTTTTTAAAATGGCTTTTTGAAAAAGCCAATAAGCATGTTTCAAACTCAATCCCAAACATACTCTAACCATAAGTTTGTTAGGGTTTGTTTTAGTATTTTATTTTCGTTGTACTTGTTGCCTATATAAGATTGTTTCAGTTTAATGAATTAATCTTCCAGTTAAGCATTCAATAACTGTGTTTTATATCGATTTGATCCATCAATAAGATGGAACCAGAAACCATACTAATAATGAAGCAGGAGATGAGAAAGATAAACAAGATTCTGTAAATTATGGTGTGAATGAGGTGGAAAATGAAGATGAAAGATT
Source organism: Bidens hawaiensis (assembly GCF_021521415.1). Taxonomy (NCBI): domain Eukaryota; kingdom Viridiplantae; phylum Streptophyta; class Magnoliopsida; order Asterales; family Asteraceae; genus Bidens; species Bidens hawaiensis. Next base: position 127,077 of record NW_027497251.1, on the reverse strand, counting down.
ATGAGTATGGGCATATGGAAGGAAGAAGATTATAATTTGGATGAAGGTGAATATGTTGATTAAGATGGAAATGAATATGTAAAGAAAAAGGGTGTTATGTATTCATAGAAAATAATGAGCTTTTGAGTGTTTGTGGATGAAGGGATATGTTGTGTTGTTAATTATAGGTTTTGATTTGTATTTAGAGATTTACATCTAGTTGGCCTTTTTCTAGTCGAGCGATGAATTTCTTTTAAACCTTGTTGTCTGTAGAAGTGAACTAATTATCATTAAATCACACCATATATCCAATAATTTCTTATGAATCCAACATCTTTATATGTCAATGATAATGAACTAATCATCGTTACAATAAACCCATACCCCCCCCCCCCCCAAACCCCACAAATAACTTTAACACTCAAGTTAAATGATATGACTACACCTTGGTATTCACGAATGACCTCTTACATCGATTGAGGCAACTAAAATAAAAAAAAATGAAATAACTTTTCAACCTTTATAAAAAATATTTTAGTTTGTAATTTCATATTTATGCGTGTTTGAACAAAAAATAAATAAGTTTTCTTTTTTTCATAACAACAATTTTTGGATTTTCTAAAATAAATACAAGATAACTTATATTATATGAAAATGAAATCTAGAACTTCAACCTTTTGGTCATAAGAAATACTCCTTAGCCAACAACAAAAAAAAGAAAAAGAAAAAAAAATGATTTAAAATGTTATAAATAATTTATAATGGCTTGCTTTAAAAAAACATATTATCCAAACTGCACATACATACTGATTCTAGTAAGATATGAGTGGCTCATAATAACACAAATCACAAAAGCAACCAACTTTATCATGTCTTCTTCTTCATCTTCTTCCCACTTTGACCCCCCTGTTTCACCCTCACCCAATCCATGCCACACCTTCACCAACAATGTCCGCTTCCACTTTCTCAGAGTGGTCATTAACCCACACTCACTGCACCAAAACCACCCACCAAAACCCCCAATTCAACCCACTCTTCATCTCTCCACACCCACCATCTTCTTCTTCAAGATTATTAATCTTGAACTCATCCAGAAGCTGCCCACCACCAGCTCTTGAATTAGACCTCAAGTTTCAAGATTTTCAAGATTCTCAAGGTTCTTCACTTACCCATCAAGAAAGTTTAAATCTTTTGATATGCAAACTGTTAAAAGATTTTCAAGATTCTCAAGATTTTCAAGATTTATCACTTACCCACCAAGAAAGTTTGAATCTTTTGATATGCAAACTGTTAAATTTTCAAGATTCTCAAGATTCATCACTTACCCAACTGGAAAGTTTAAATCTTTTGATATGTAAACTGTTAAAAGATATTCAAGATTTTCAAGATTCATCATTTACCCAACTGGAAAGTTTAAATCTTTTGGTATGCAAACTGTTAAATTTTCAAGATTTTCAAGATTCATCACTTACCCATCAAGAAAGTTTGAATCTTTTAATATGCAAGCTGTTGAAAGATTCAAGAACTGAAGAATTAGGCTTCCAGAGTTTCCAAAAAGCCAAAAAGATGCAAGCTTTTAGACCCACAAGATCCACATTGCATAATTTGATCAGGTACTCACTCAAGTTAAAGAATTGGAATTCAATTTGGGAGATTTCTGAGGATTTTAGTAAGTTTAGGGTGTACCCGGATGCTTCGTCTTGTTGTCGGTTAATCGGTAGTTGTATTCGAGCTAAAAGGTTTAAGCTTGCTGATAAATTGCTTCATGTTTTGAAAGTTGAGAAGGAAGTTGCTGTTTTGACATTTAATGCTGCTATGAGAAGTTATAATAAGATTCATATGTATAGTAGTGTGGTTAAGGTGTTTGATGTGATGTCGAATTCGGGCTTGCGGTTGAATGGTGAGTGTTATGGGCACACCATGGAAGCCTATCTAAAAATGAAAAAATATGGCAAGGTTATTTCATTATTTAAACAGTTCGAATCGAGTAATGTCGAATGGACTTCGTCTGAATCGCAAATTTATAGAGTTTTATGCGAGTCATTAGCGAAATCAGGGAAGCCGTTTCAAGCTCTAGATTGTTTTAGGGAAATGATCAACAAAGGGTTCCCGGAAGACCCTTCTTTTTACTCGACGTTAATCAGTTCATTTGCGAGTGTTCAAGAAGTGAAAATGGTGGAAGGTCTTTGTGTAGAAGCCGAATCGAAGAACATGTTGAGGGATCCAGCAGTGTTTTTGAAGCTTGTGTTGATGTACATTGAACTCGGCTTACTTGAGAAGACTCTAGATGTTGTTTCGTCGATGAAACGAGTGAATATCAAAGCTTCGGATTGTATCTTTTGTGCTATTGTAAATGGGTTTTCGAAGAAAAGAGGGCTAACTTCAGCGGCTAAAGTGTACGAAGATTTAGTCACACAGGGTTGTGACGCTGGTCAAGTGACCTATGCATCGGTCCTAAACGTGTACTTTAGGCTCGGGTTGTATGACAAAGCCGAAGAGGTGTTTTGGGAAATGGATAATAAAGGTTTTGACAAATGTGTTGTAGCTTACTCTAGTATGATTGCAATGTATGGGAAGGTTAACAGGATTAGCGACGCGATGAGGCTTTTAGCGCGTATGAAAGAACGAGGGGTTCAACTAAACGTGTGGATTTACAATTCTATACTCGATATGCACGGGAAAGTTTTGAACTTGAAGCAAGTTGAGAAGATATGGAAGGAAATGAAGAGAAGAAAAGTTGTGGCGGATAAAGTAAGTTACACAAGTGTTATAAGCGCGTATAGTAAGGCTAGAGAGTTCGATATGTGTATGAAATATTACTACGAGTATAGGCTTAATGGTGGTCGGATCGATAGGGCGATGGGTGGGATTATGGTTGGGGTGTTTTCAAAGATGAGTAGGGTGGATGAACTTGTGAAGCTTTTGCAAGATATGAAAAGCGAAGGAATGGGTTTAGATGCGAGGCTTTATCGATCTTCGTTGAATGCTTTACGCGATGCAGGTGTGCATATTCAAGTTAGATGGTTGGAAGAGAGCTTTGATCCAAGTTAGGAAGGAGATTTGTAAGATGTTTTGAGTGAGGTTTTGAATTTCTATGGGTAATTGTTTTTGATAAGTTGTAATTGTGGTTTAGAATATAATCATGATATAATGCCTTGTGTTTTACCCAAGAAGCTTGTACATTTTTTTGGATTTTTGTGTGGGTTCCAAATAACACCATTAAACCTCTACCTTTACCTAGTATTTTAAGGATTGGTTGTTACAAAACATCAAAAATCAATTATATATTCAAAAGTACAATATACTCTCCCAAGAGATTTGGTTTTGTAATTTTTTATTCTTAAAAATAATTGAAATTTGAGGATATTTAGTTAATGTTATGGATTGATTTGGAATGTAAAAAACTTCTATGATGCAATTAATTTTTATAGTATGTCTGCTAAAAGCTCGCGACTTGTTTGAAAAAAGTATTGCTCGGAATCATAAAAGGACACGATGTCATCACAAAAGCTTTTGGCTTTTTAGGGCGACTTACGATCCTGTCATGTGATGCTTGGGACTTTCTATAGTATGCCATTGTTAGAAAAGTTTATAGTGAAAATGAGTTTTTATTATTTTTTGAACATTTATAATTATATTTATATATGCGTAATATAAATAATAATAATCATTTCCTGGTTTGCATTACGATTAGTGAGAACCGCGTTCAAAATAGAGATAAGATGAATGAGATATCGATACTCGAAGGTAAGTGGTCGGATTGAATAATATGAAATTTTGGTGCTTGTGCGTTGAAATTGCAATTTTCTTAATTATTATTTGTCATGAATTAATAATTATGGATCTTCTGTTTTCACTCGTAATATTTATTCTTTTTAATGTTGTGTAGTGGTAGGAAGTCTGGGTTTTTTTAATAAAAATTTAGGTTCAATTCATACAAACAACACTTTGGTATGAGTGGCTCAATAAAGGAAGACTAGGATCTTTGTGATCTTTAGTTCAAGGTCGCCCGGGTTTTACCACAGTGGGCCTTCGGGCGGGTGAGTTTTGAAGGCGCCTAAGGATGTACGGCTGACTTGGGCCAGTTGGCGGTGACCTTTTGCTATTGAATCATCCTGTATGAAACTCTTAGACAATTATTTGTTGTTGACCGTAAAAAAATATAAAAATTCATGCGATAATTCAATTAGCAGTTTTGTTTTATCTCATAAATTCATATTAAAATAATTTAATTTGTGGTTCACAAATTAATGTATGAACTTTTGGTTTCTATGTGAATATAAATAAAATGAACTTCAAGGTTCATTTTAGTAGAGGTGTGAAAAAAGACTACGCCTTAGAAATTGGTGGAAAGTGAAAAAAACTCTCAAAGTCTCAAGTTTTGGAAACAAGATTGCTGATCGCAAATAACGGTTCATTGAAACACTGTAAATGGTATAGATTAAAATTAAAGCTGTAAACACCATGGTTCACAAGAAATGTTAAAATGATTAAGATTTATAACTTCTGATTTAGAAAGATAGTAACTAATACAACTATTCTTAGAAAATTGCAAATTGTTAGTATTAGTGTGATTTTATTGAATAGTAAAATTTTACATTTATCTTGCACTTTTAAGAAATTGAATCTACAATCTCACATTTCTATGCAGGAACACCATACCACTAGTGCAATAGTGCATGATAATTTTAGTATGATTTAGCATGTTAAAAAAATTAAAGATTGTTTAAAGTGATTTAGTTATTTTTTTGTGTTAGTTTATTTAGAACGTTGTAAATTGAATATTTCAACAACCTTTTTTACAATGCCATAAACAAGAAAAATAAATAAATAAATAAAAAACTCCAACATGGTGGGAACGGTCAATTGTCTCAAGAAACACACCTAATTGTTCATACTAGCTTATTCAATAATGGCAGCCATATATGTATCACTATTCACCTACTTGTGATTTACAATGATTTAATACAAATACGAAACTAGCTATCTTGAAATTCTTAACAAATGAACCTAACAAATTATCAAGTTAACTAGGATATAGTTCGTGTAATACGTATGTGGTTATAAAAATACAACATAAAAATTAAATTTAATACCACATAATAAAAAACTAATTAGTGTCCGTCAAAATGGTTTGGCAATCCCATTCTTGTTGATTTGACAAGTCAAAGGCGACTACCAAACAAAATACTGACTGGTCAGAGGCATGCCAAATCAACAAGAACAATGATCGCCAAATTTTAACGTTCACTTTATTTTAAATAAAATAAATTTGTCATAGTGCATGTGAATGGGTGAGTTTTTGACAAATATACATAGTGATCGCCAAACCAGTTATGGTAAAGTGTACGACACACCTACTTAAAACCTAGGTTGAAAATGACTACATATAGATATCTTCAAATTGATACAACGTTTTTGGACTTCAGGAATATATTCAGTTACATGTGTATTTGACAATCTAACTTCTTTGCATGGTTGAATAGTTTTCTATCAGGCGCATTAAATGAGTCAAGCAAAACATTTCCATGTTATGGGCCAAACTGGCGCCAATAGTCTTAACAAACACACCTATGTATCGTGTTCGTCAAGGCCGTATAAAAGATTTCGAGTGCGCAAGATCAACGAATACTAAAACTGGCCATTTTATAAGCCCCCCCCCCCCCTTCCCCCCCAAAAAAAAAAAAAGAAAAGAAAAGGCTCAATGAAACACATTATTTGATTATTTAGATCGAAGTCCATTACTTCATTACTAGGCCTAGTGCCAATACAACAATACCATGTTATTAGATTAATATTTAACAGACTTATTCATATTTTTTGAGCCCTATAATTGGTTTCTTATAAGCCATTTTTAGCCAAGATCACTCATTAATGTTAAAAAGATATTTATACGTATATATATAAATTTCAAGCCCTCGCCTAGACTGTGCCCTGGACGTCAGCCGAGCCCTATATAGGGTCGGAAACAGCCCTTGAGTTTGTTGTTCAATAATGGCAGCCATATATCACCCACTTGTGATATATAATGACTTGATCTAATACTAAACTATGTATACTTAAAGACCAGTTATATAATTTAAAGAAAGTGTTGATTAATTGCATGCATGGAGTAGGTGACAGAACCAAAACGCATAGTTTAAAAAGGAGAAAAGGGACTTATTCAAAAAAATCTGCATTAAATGCGTTTATTATTCTTGCCACGAGCTTATACTTTTCTTCTTAGTTTTGATAAATAAAGACTTATTCAACAGACTTGCCTGCTTAGTGTATATATATATATATAGCAATAGTTACGTGACCGTTGTCAATCAAATAGCTCCTTATTGTCAAAACAAGAGGCAAAATTAAGCTTCTCTCTTTTAGTCATATGGGTTATCCTAAGTCATTCGGAAGTATTTTAGTTCCTACACTAATATTACTTCTTTCATTGAACTATATACCATGCAAAGCTCAGTTGTCTACCACCTTTTATGATAGCACATGCCCTAATGCACTCTCAACCATTCAAAGTTCCGTTAGTGCTGCCGTGTCAAGAAATCGTCGCAATGCAGCCTTGCTCGTTCGCCTTCATTTTCACGACTGTTTTGTTCAGGGTTGTGATGCATCTATTCTGCTAGAAGGTACTGGAAGTGAGAAGGCATCGCAAGCTAATAATGGTGTGTCGGGTTACGATATTATTGATGACGCCAAAGCTGCTGTCGAGGGCGTATGTCCTGGAGTAGTTTCGTGTGCAGATATAATGGCTGTTGCAGCTCGTGATGCTTCCGTGGCGGTAATACCTTAAAAACTATATCAGTTACATGCATGCTCAAAAAAGCTATAACTATTTCACGGGAAAATGACCAAAATGTACATTTTAATTGTGAAAGTCAAGAAATGTCCATATGACCATCTTATTCTCAAAATGTCAACTTTTAAAATTCATCGTGTTTAATGGCTTTTAATCATTACTAGAAGAGATTTTTAACCAGCCATATTTTGTCACGTGCTTGTCCAAAAAATCTCGTTGAAAGCAAGAAAAAAAACTAACGCGTGGCAGAATCTTGTTGGTTGAAAATCCTGTTTGATGTGACTAGACCTTTTTCTGTTATTTTACTAGTAAATTAAAGTTGTGTATGATTACGATATGCAGGTTGGAGGTCCGTCATGGTCGGTAAGACTTGGAAGAAGAGATTCTCCAAATTTCAGTTCGACAACTACTGATCTTCCAAGAGCTAATATGGATCTAACACAACTCATTGATAACTTTGGTCGAAAGAATCTCAGTCCAAGAGACATGGTTGCATTATCAGGTTAGATCTTTGTCTAGGCCTTCATATAATGTTTACTTCTCCATTTATTGATACAAATGTACAATATTTTCTGTCCCTCAGGGTCTCACACAATTGGGCAGGCACGATGCGTTACGTTTAGGGCAAGGATATACAACAATGCCTCAGATATAGATGCCACATTTGCAAGCAACCTTAGGAGCAACTGCCCAGCAAATTCACCCGATGGCAACGGAAACTTGGAACCACTTGATTTGGTGACACCAAATTCATTTGACAACAACTACTTTAGGAATCTAAGAGACAGGAGAGGTCTTCTTGCGTCCGACCAGGTACTCTTTAGTGGAGACTCGACTGATAGCATCGTGACTGAGTACATTGACAATCCTTCGACGTTTGATTCGGATTTTGCTGCAGCCATGGTTAGGATGAGTGAAATTGAAACCCTTACTGGCACAAATGGCCTGATAAGAACTCTTTGTACCGCTTCCGGTTAATAAGGAACAGGAGATGTAATGATAACAATATATGGATATTACAACACGTGATAATTAATCACTAGGAGCACATTGTAACATGCATTATGGAAGCTTTTATTATTTTTCTAATTACAAACAATAAAATTATCTTTCATGTATTATGGATATCGATCGTGTTTTTTAAACTATGCCTTCTAGTTGTTCTTTAACTGTAACTACAACTTCACATTCCATTTCCTGTTGTGCTTGTCCTGTGGGCAAGTTTACAAACTCACATCTATCTAATTCCAATATTTATAGTCCCAATTACTTTGATCTATTATATTGTGATATGTTTGAGATCCGGCCTGCTCCTAAAACAGGTACACTATGCTTGGTCAGAATGATTGAATGACAACTTAATACCAAAAGTAAACGAATTCAAACTGACTTTTTTCTTCTTCTTTTTTTTTTTTGGGGGGGGGGGGGGGGAGGGGGGGGGGGATGGGAGGGATACACAGGGGAGAATTTAGACCTTTGCATGATCAATTCCGCGTTTTTGGCATTTTGATTTTAATACCATCATTTGTAGAATCAATCATATGATTCTTGGACATCTCCTTTGCCATTATTGAAATATGACCCATGCATACATTATTCGTGAGATCAGCTGGAATATTTATCCCATGTGACTTTATTTTTATTTCTTTTATTTTGTTTACTTTATTAGTTGAATAAGTAAACCCTATTTACTTGGTCTTTCAGTTTGTTCCGAGACTTAGCGTTCTAGCCGTTTGCTTCTGTTCTATTTAATTGTAATCTCTGATCTCTCAATGTATGCAATCTAGCTATCAATAAAATTCAAGCCTTTGCAATTCTTCTTGTTCTTGATTATAATATCAATCTGATTCCATCAGATTGGTATCAGAGCACCAGTTCTTTACTGATCCTATAACCCATCCATATCCTTCCTGTTCGTTCCCTCTATCTTACCCGAATTTAAACCATGGCCGATCAAACCAGTACCTTGCCCACTGCACCTACTCCAATTCCAGTGTTTAAGGGAGAAGGGTATGAATACTGGAGCATCTGGATGAAGACTATTCTCAGATCTCGTGATCTATGGGACCAAGTACAAGATGGCGTTGATGAAAAAGAGAAAGATCAAGGCAAACTCAAGAATGCTCAAAAGAAAGATGCTCATGCTATGGCCATTATTCAGTAGGCTATACATGATCAACTATTCTCTCGTGTTGCTGCTGCTTCCACGGCCAAGGAAACATGGGAGATTTTGAAATTGGAGTTCCAAGGAGACTCACAAGTTAAGGCCGTGAAACTTCAAGGCCTTAGAAGGGATTTTGAGAACCTGCTCATGAAAGAAGGAGAGGTCATAGGTGATTACTTTGGAAGAGTAATGGCCCTTGTCAGCCAAATGAGGGCCTTTGGTGAGATCATTGCCGACCAAGTTGTGGTTGAAAAGATACTATGTAGTTTAACTGCAAAGTTTGATTATGTAGTACTGTCTATTGAAATCAAATAATGATCTTGCTACTCTCACTCCTGTGAAACTCATGGGATGCCTACAGTCCCAAGAAGAACGAATTAACAACAGAACTCCTGAGAAGACAAATGGTGGAGATGTCCAGGCCTTGCAAGCTATGCAAGAGTCAAACAGAAATAAGGGTAATTTTTCCCATGGAAGAGGAATGCTATCATTTAGAGGAAGAGGCCGTGGGAGAAGTCAAAATTCTCCCAACACCAAGATACCTCACTGCACTTGTTGCAACAAATACGGCCATGTGAAAAAAGACTGTTGGTATAATGAAGAAACAGCCGCTGTAGCTTCTGCCGAGAATGAGAATGCACAAGAAGATGAAGAACGATTGTTTATGGCCCTTACTAATGAAGAATCCACTGTTTATGAAGCTACCCTTTGGTTTCTTGACTCAGGGGCATCTAATCATATGACAGGAGTTAAAGAAAGTTTCACTTACCTGGACGAAAATTTCAAGACTGGAGTCAAACTTGGTGATAAGAAAGAACTTCAAGTCCAAGGAAAGGGGACAGTGAAGATTATCACTCAAAATGGTAACACTAGACTCCTTGATGATGTTTATTTTGCTCCTCACCTAGGTTATAACCTGTTGAGTGTAGGACAATTAATGAAAAAGGGGTATGCTTTATTGTTTGATGAGGGAAAATGTGTCACTCATAAAGCTTCTGGCAAAATTTTGATAAGTGTACCTGTACTAGATAATAACATGTTGCTTTTGGATGCTTCCAAGGCTGGAACCGAACCAAGTACATGTACACCCATTGATGCAGCCTCTAAACTTTGGCACATGAGATATGGGCATTATCATTTTGAAAGTTTGAAGCTATTACATGATAAACAAATGGTTTATGGTCTACCTAAAATCCAAAAGGCAGATAAATGTGAAGGTTGTGTAATGGGAAAACAGGCCAAGGAATCTTTTCCTTTCAAGTCTTGGAGAGCTACTAAGAAGCTTGAATTGGTTCACTCAGATGTTTGTGGACCAATTCAAGTTTCAAGTCTCGGTGGCAATAGATATTATGTTCTTTTTATTGATGATTACACCCGGATGTGCTGGGTATAATTTCTCTCTAACAAATCTGAAGTGTTTTCCAAGTTCAAAGTATTTAAACTTATGGTTGAAAAGGAGAGTGAAAGCTCTATCAAAGTGTTGAGATCGGATCAGGGTGGAGAGTACACTTCCACAGAATTTAACAAGTTCTGTGAATCTCATGGCATAAAAAGGGAACTAACAGTTCCCTACACTCCTGAGCATAATGGCGTTGTAGAAAGGAAGAACCGAACCGTTATCGGAATGGCAAGGAGTATGCTAACGAGTATGGCTGTTCCTAATTATTTCTGGGCAGAAGGTGTGGCCACGACAGTGTATTTGATTAATTTGGCCACTACCAAGGCTGTTCGTAATCAAACTCCTCTTGAGGTATGGTCTAATAGGAAACCCACAGTTAACCATCTCAAAGTGTTTGGTTGTGTGGCCTACGGTTTAATACCCTCTCAGTTTAGACAAAAGCTTGATGATAAATCAGAAAAGTGCATCTTTATCGGGTACTCTACTCAAAGAAAGGGTTATCGATTAAATAATCCTATCACTAAGAAGTTTTTTACTAGAAGAGGTGTCAAGTTTCTAGAATAAGATAAATGGCAATGGAACAAGGAGGAACCCCTTTCCTATGAACTAAACTATATTGATCATTTCCCTATTGATGAGCCTAATCATTCTTCACCAAACAAAGATCCCCAATCACCACCTTCGACCCAGGCCATAACACCTCAAACACTCACTCAAACTACTCAAAATCACCAAACACCGATTACCCGCTCTTCCAACCAGCAACACTCAATTAGCCAAGCTGAATTCACTACTTCAGAATCACACAACACCCAAAGCCAAACCTCAGATTCACACGCATTACCTACTTCACAACATGATAGCACCTATACACCCTCTCATCCTCCTAGAACCAAGGGGCTTCAAGATGTTTATGATAGAGCCAAAGAGATTAATGCTTGTACTGATTTCTATAATTGTCAGTTTGCTCTAAATGTCACTGATCCGCTGCACTATGAAGAAGCTGTTGTGAAGCAAGAATGGATAGATGCTATGGAAGAGGAGTTAGATGCTATCAAAAGAAATAAGACCTGGGAGATTGTCCAACTCCCCCCTGGTAAAAATTTGGTTGGTTTGAAATGGTTGTATAAGACCAAGTTGGGTGCTGATGGAAGTATTATTCGCCATAAGCCCGTTTAGTTGCTAAAGGATACTCTCAAATGCAAGGTGTTGATTATCAAGAGGCGTTTTCTCCTGTTGCTCGGTTTGAAACCATCCAAGTTGTTGTAAGTATTGCAGCCCAAATGGGTTGGAAAATCCATCAACTAGATGTTAAGTCCGCCTTCTTGAATGGCGACTTAACCGAAGAAATCTATGTTGAAAAACTGGAAGGGTTAATTGTATCGGGTAAAGAAGGCTACGTGTACAAGTTGAGAAAGGCTCTCTATGGACTAAAACAAGCCCGTAGAGCTTGGTATGCCAAAATTGATGGTTATTTTGTTGAAAATGGATATCATCGGAGCATAAATGAGCCTACTCTTTACGTGAAATCTGATGATGATCATAAACCCATTTACGTGTGTTTATATGTTGATGATATAATATGTACAAGCCCGTGTAATGGTCTTGTTGATGAATTCAAACACTGCATGAAAAGGGTCTTTAAAATGACCGATTTGGGGCTGTTAAAATACTTTCTTGGTTTGGAAGTATATCAATGTGAAACGGGTGTGTTTTTAGGTCAAGAAAAGTATGCCAAGACTCTTCTTGACAGGTTTGTAGTGATTAACTGTAATTCTGAAGGAACTCCTATGAATACGAGTGAAAGACTAAGCTTAGATGCTGGTGCTGATAAAGTTAATGCAGCCAAGTATAGAAGTATGATAGGTGGCCTCATTTATTTAACTCATACTAAGCCGGACCTGGCCTATGCAGTTGGAGTGGTAGCTTGTTTTATGCAATCTCCTTCTAAACTTCATCTCGGGGCTGCAAGAAGAATTATGAGGTATGTTGCTGGTACGTTGTCTTTTGGTGTGTGGTATGAAAAAGGTGTCTAGATTGAGCTTGTTGGATACACGGATAGCAATTGGGCTTCATGTGGTGATGATAGAAAAAGTGTGTCAGCTAATATTTTCTCACTAGGTAGTGGTGCTGTAACCTGGAGTTCAAAGAAGCAATCCACGGTTGCCTTGTCAAGTACCGAGGCTGAATATATAGCCTCAACCACTGCTACTTGCCAAGCTATATGGCTAAGGAGAATTTTGGAAGATCTTGGGTTTGATCAAAAGGAAGCCACTGTGATGTTTTGTGACAACAAATCTGCCATTAACCTAAGTAAAAATCCCGTCATGCATAGTCGTTCAAAGCATATTGAACTGAAACATCACTTTATAAGAGAAATGGTGAATCAAGAGTTTGTGAAGATGGAATACTGTAACACAAATGAGCAGCTGGCAGATATGCTAACTAAAGCAGTTATTCGGGAAAAATTTGTGTTTTTCAGACATTGGCTTGGAGTTAAGGAGCATGGATTAAGGGAGGGTATTGAAATATGACCCATGCATACATTATTCGTGAGATCAGCTAGAATATTTATCCTATGTGACTTTATTTTTATTTCTTTTATTTTGTTTACTTTATTAGTTGAATAAGTAAACCCTATTTACTTGGTCTTTCAGTTTGTTCCGAGACTTAGGGTTCTAGCCGTTTGCTTCTGTTCTATTTAATTGAAATCTCTGATCTCTCAATGTATGCAATCTAGCTATCAATAAAATTCAAGCCTTTGCAATTCTTCTTGTTCTTGATTATAATATCAATCTGATTCCATCAGCTATAAACAAGTTTGCCAATTTATGCATACTCCTTCCGGTTGGGGGGGGGGGGGGGGGGACGACAACCTAGCCACAAATGGTATACAAAAGTGCGGAATTAATCTTCGTTTGGCTAAACTTTTTCCCAACCCGAATGAACCTATGAGGATGCAAACAAATAGGGTATTTCAAATGTAACAAGAGACACAAAAAATTTAGCGTGGAAAACCTCTCAAGACGAGAGTAAAAACCACGGGACTACTAGAGACACTTTAAATCCACTATCACCAATAATAGCAATACCAAAGTCTTCTTTAGGTAAAACTAGGCATACAAAAATCATCATATACTTGGAATAAATTAACATTAAGTATATATATAGAACCAAATACAAAAGAAACCGAGTAAAAGGTATCACCAACGAGAGAATAATCGATCTCTGTAATGTCGCTTATCTTCACAAACAACAAAAAAAGAATGGAGCACAAAACTTCTCTGTCTCAGAATTATTGTCGACGAAAGAGGAATACTCCAAAAATATTCTTGATGTATTTTTTCTTTGTGTTTTTACTGCTGAATGCTTAAAACAAAATGCCACCACACAAGGATCGATTTAAAAATTAAAACCCTTTCTTTCCTTTTTATTTGTTTCATGTTGTCAGCAGGCCATACGTGAAGCCCACGCAAAACATCTTGTTCTCACGAGGCCCAAACCAAAACCTCAATTTTGATTGTGTTATATTCTAACCAAATAAGAAGACTATTTTTTTCATTTTATTTATATTACTAAATAATAATAATAGTAATAAACCCATATCGACTAAAATTTGTTGGGCTTTCTCATGGGCAAAAATACCCCAACAAATCTCCTACTTTGAACAATTATCATCGGTGTGAACTATATCAAATTCAAACAACTTGTCTTAAATAACATCTCTAACCCAATGATACATCACATCAATACATTTTGTTCTCTTTTGATACATAGAGTTCTTAGCATGGTGAATAGCACTTTTATTATCGCAAAGAACCACGTAACGCTGTTGCATAAAGCCAAGCTCTTTTCATAAATTTTTTCAACCACAATAATTCTTTGCATGCTTCTGTTGTTGCCATATACTCTGTCTCGGTAGTGGACAAAGCAACACACTTTTACAATCTTGACTGTCATGACACGCCCCCCTGCAAATAACATCAAATATCCAGAAGTGGATTTCATGTTGTCCTTATTTCCTGCCATATCAGAATCCATGTAACGAATGATCATCGGTTCCCCATTTTCAAATGTTATACCCAACTTGGAAGTACCTCGTAGATATCTAAGGATCCACTTAATTGCTTCCCAATGCTTCTTACCCGGATTTGACAAGAATTAACTAACAACACCTACTGTATGGGCAATATCGGGTCGTGTACATACCATTACATACATCAAGCTTCCAACCGCTGATGCATATAGAACACCATCCATTTCTTCAATCTCTTTCTCATAAGTAGGGCATTCTTTTTCAGTTAACTAAAAGTTGGGAGTAAGAGGTGTACTCATAATGTTAACTTTAGCCATCTTGAATATGCCAATCACCTTTTCAATGTATTGCTCTTCTGACGTGTGCAACTTCATTTAAGATCTATCTCTAGTAATCCGAATGCCAAGAATATTCTTAGCTGGCCCCAATTCTTTCATAGAAAACGACTTGCCTAATTATTTCTTCAGCTGGACAATTCTTTCTGCATTCTTGCCAACAATCAACATATCATCAACACAAAGCAATACTATGATGAAATCAGCATTACCAAACCTCTTAAAGAAAACACAAAGGTCAAACGCAGTCTTTTGGTAGTTTTGCTTTCCCATAACTAACTCAAATTTCTTGTACCACTATCTCGGTGCTTTCTTCAAGCCATAAAGGGTTTTCTGAAGTTTACAAACATAATCTTCTTTACCTTTAACCTGAAAATCTTTAGGTTGCTCCATATAGATTTCTTTATCCAAGTCACCATGAAGGAATGCTGTCTTGACATCCATTTGCTCAACATCAAGATCAAGATCAAGACTAGCAGCTAAACCAAGGATCATCCTAATAGAACTCATCCTCACAACTGGAGAAAAAATCTCATCAAAATCAATAACTTTTCTTTGACTGAACCCTTTGACCATCAATCTTGCCTTGTACCTAGATCGTGGGGTATGTTCTTTAGTCTTTACTTTGTAGACCCACTTGATCTTCAAAGCTCTTTTGCCCTTAGGCAACTTCACTAACTTAAAGGTATTGTTTTCATATAAGGAATTCATCTTATTTTCCATGGCTTCATCCCACTCTTTTTTATGCTTATCTTTCATTAGGTCATGGGTTTTTGACTATGTGTATGACATGTTCATTGTACTAAAAGTCTTCAGTGCACTACTTAAAACGGTAGTTTTATGTATAATCACCAATTTGTTAAAAGCTAATCCCATTTGGTCACACGTACTCTTGGGTTTATGGTCATAAGCTATTTAACTGGTTAGTAATGGTGGAGGGTATACATTTTTCCATGCCACCAGGATGTATGTCATACAGAACTTCAATGTCCATGTAGGTCGATCCCGGCAAGAATTATTTTCTGTACAGGTGAATAAGACCTTTCGTGTTGTAGAGCTTCAAGCGAGGTTATTTCAGACACGCACGAGTACTCATCATGCAAGTATGGAGATTGCCCGTATGCAAGTTGACAAGTCGCTGATGTGCATTTATACAATGTCATGAAACCTTTTCACTTCACCCTTTAGCAGTAGCATATCCAGTGTTAAAATATTCAAAATTTGTCCCCAAGTTACCAACTATTTTTATTAATAGTTCTCCAGACATACAAAACATCTTATCACTACATAGGGGATTTTGAGCAAAATAATGGCGCGAGAGACGTTATGCATTGCTTCATGATCTCTAAGTACAAGACCTCTTGATGGTATTAACTTGTGTATTTTTATGAACTTTTTTTGCAAACAAAAACAAAACATTTATATCAATACTTTTTTAGTTTCAACTTTCAAGTGATAGAATTGAAATTGAAATGAAGTTGATTAATGCGAGAACGCATATTGTTACAACACATGATTTATTTTGACAACATCAATTGAGAAAACATACAAACAATCTCATAACTGCATAACATTTATTTTGTGTAGAAATTATCCATCTTAATTAGGGGTAGACTTCGATAACAGATCTTAACCCCAAAACTGGATATATCTTATAATCGGTAAAGCAAGCATCATGGAATAGCTTTGCCCAGTCTTTTTCGCTCCTCTGGCTTCCCTTCGCCAAGGTGAACTCAAACATATCAAAGAAAAGCTGAGTCTCGAGTGTTTTGTTGCCTATTTCTTCGTCCTTCACCACTATTTCAATGATGATCACTTTCCCACCATTTTCTTTTGTCGGAATAGCCTCTTTGCATCGTTTCAATATCTCTATGCACTCTTCATCACTCCAATTATGGAATACCCACTGTTTTTTTTTCATGTAATTTATTGTATATATACATAAATCAACATGCATGCATATATGCATGGATAAAACATGGTGATAATCATTATTGGCGGATCTACTTAAATTATAGACAAAATAGCAAAACTCGTCCTTTACGTTTACACGAATTTTCAGTGGTTGTCCTTTGCAAAGATAAATACCAGAAAACATACCTTATGTTTCAAAACCCTTGCACGGTTCGTCCTTTTCACTAACGTGCATTAAGTATGTCAGTTAAGTTACCTCATGTGCATGGCACATGATGGTATTTTAGTCTCTTTCCCATTACTCCTGATGATAAATTAAATGAATATTAAAAAACATAAATTACTGCCTCTTTCTCTTACTCCGTCTACACCACTACCGGACTACATCCCCACACTGTGAGACGACCACCACTACACAGCTACCGATCTCCAAATTAGGGTTCTTGCAGAGAAGATGATTATTGATGATATGTAGTTACGGATGGCTTCTTCCAGCACAAAGAAAGCAGATTCATCAACCTTCTACCATCTCACAGTTGTCACACAAATCCACCAAAATCCAACCCTAAAGACACTTTTTTCATCATTAACTAGTTTCGAGATGAAGAAAATCTTGAATTTCTTAAAGTTCAAATGTTTTACTCCAAATCTAGACAAGTAAGGTATTTAGAAATACCCAAATTGAAAACACAAACAAAAATCATAAAGCTCAGAAAATAAAAAAATGCCAAATCAAAATTTTGATTCTTGCTAATAAAATCAAAATCTTGATTCTTGCTAATAAAATCAAAATCTTGATTCTTGGTAGGGTTTCGTTTAAGGATTGTGTTTTATTGGATTTGATAGTGAGTGGAGAAATCAGTGGTGGTGAAAACCTCATTAGAGACGTCGTCTTTTTTCGACCAGTATTGGTGAGCTGAGAAAACCGATTGACTCAGGCGATCTGAAAATCGACCTAAAAAACAGGTCACCGGAGAAACGAGGTTATGGCGGTTTCCGGCGAGTGTCGCTAAGCTCCAGGTGATTGAGATACGAGCTTGATGAGTGTTTGTGGCGCTTGGTGGTCGTCGGCGTGTGGTACCGCTTGGTGGTCGCCTGCGTGTGGTGGCGCTTGATGGGCGACGAGGTGTGTGGTGGTGGAAGCTAGATCTAGGGTTGAGTTTGGAGATGAGGATCGATGTGTGTGTATGTGTGTGAGAGAGAGAGAGAGAGAGAAAGAAGGAGTTAATTATTAAATAATGTACAAAAGTACCCTCATGTGCATTGCACATGACTAGATTTAACGGAAATATTTAACAGGGTTAGAGTTAAAGGACCTAACGTGAAAGAAATTTAAAACATACAGTATGCTTTCTGCTATTTGTTTCGCGAAAGGACGTCTATTGAAATAACGTCCAAACATAAATGACGTCTTTTGCTGTTTTGTCTAAATTATAAGT
Source organism: Bidens hawaiensis (assembly GCF_021521415.1). Classification (NCBI taxonomy): domain Eukaryota; kingdom Viridiplantae; phylum Streptophyta; class Magnoliopsida; order Asterales; family Asteraceae; genus Bidens; species Bidens hawaiensis. Next base: position 109,018 of record NW_027497251.1, on the reverse strand, counting down.
ATTAGGGGTAGCCCGGCTACATCTCAACTTTATGGGCGAAGTGCAAAATTTATTTTCTTAACGTATTGGAGTCAAAAATTTCTTTTTTGAATACCCCTAAATTTTTTTTCTAGATCCGTCAATGATGATAATGATTTAAAGTATGAAAGGAATTAAGGAAAAGTGTAGCAAGGAATACCTTGAACAAAACTGCCTGAGCTTTTGGAATGGATTTAAACATATCTCCACCAACAAAGCTCAAGTTCTTACTTCCTTCCAAACCATTAACAACTTCTGGAAGATCAAAATTGATATAACTGAGATTGGAAAAAGCTTCAGCAATGCATTTTCCAAAAGTCCCGGTTCCACCTCCAATATCAGCAACTGAATCTAGCCCTTCAAAGATACCCTTACAATGTTTAAGAATGACACTCGCAACAAGCCTTCCATCGCTAGCCATTCCTCGTTAATGGACTGGTAAAGCATAGGATCTTCGACTGCCAACTCATATGCCATCCTCCCATGGGTAGTTTGAAAAGGGTCGACATCATTGTCATTTCGGAGCCATTTGCTCATGTTTTGCCATGGAGCCATCATTATCGGATCCAAAAAGAGTAGGAAAAGGGGTGTAATGTTTAATGGCTCGTCCTTTAGAAGTAATCGAGAAGCAGGAGTTAGCGAATAGCCTCATCTTTCTACAACAAAGAAACCATTGTGGACAAGGATGCGCATCAATCGATACACATATTGAGATCTCTCCTTGTTGATTGGGAGGGCGTCAACCAACTCCGAGAGCAACATTGGTGCACCATGGCGGTGTATGATATCAGGTATTTCTAGCTCAATTGCACATTTGAGTGACATGGACTTTATAAAGCTATAAGCATGGTTCAATATGTGAGCTTGAGAATCAAGCAAGACACTAGATTGCTCATCAATTTGCAATGCCATCTCTCTTTTCTTATAATGTGTGATAATAGTGATGGACAGATTGATTGTGTGGTGTAACCCTTAAAGAACCTGCCTATATATAGGAATAATATGTGAGGTGATTGAGTTGGATTTGATAACTATAATGTATCAGCTTAGCATGTTGAATTCACTTAATTCAATGGTAGAGTACTAGAAAGTCAAGAGATTGTGTAGCGTGGCTTGAAAAGGGGAAATAGAATTTGCTTATTATCATGCGAATTCTTGATATGTGGATATATTATTCATTTATTTGTGTACAAATTTGACATTTGGCAAGACCTTTCCATACCGAACTTTGGAAATACAAAGAATTCATTTGTCTCATTATGATCCGGATACCCTTGAAACGCCCAAACACCGCAACGGGTGTACACGTTTTGAACGCGAATGTGGCGGAAGCGTTCAAACAAGCTTCATCATAGATCCCAACAACCCGAGCAATCCTTTTTTAACCCGTCCACAAAACAACCTGTTCTTTAACCCTCAAAACAACAGGTGGGACCCGAATAACCTATTCAATCTAAATAATTTCAATCCTAATTTCGTTTATCACCAACGTTTAACTACCGACCCAAACAAATACAACAATTTGAACCCATTCCAAACCCAAGAAACACTCAAATCTGTCCCGGAAACCCAACCCGAACCTGTTACACAACCAAAACTGAAAACAACTACCAAAAGAAAACACAAAAAGAAGCAACATCTTCATCGGCGGTTGATAGAGCACTAAAAACGCAAAGTTAGAAAAATGGACAATTCCGAAAGAGTTGGCTTGGCAAGCGATTTGGTTGACGTTTCGGATAGAACCCGGTTATCGCTATTATTTATTTTATACTATTTTTATACTTTTAATATCCATTTAACGTCCTCTTTGTAGGATTAGAACCGACACCATTTTGATGGGCATAAACACTTCATGTCAATAGACCAAAAGTCAATCTCCAAGAGAAAATTAGTTTTAAACAACTTTTTGCTGGTACTTATAATTTCATCATACAAAATGTGACTAAAGTCGTTTATTTTATTATAAAGAAGTTGAAGTCAAAGCATTTTATTTATTTATTTTTATTCTTTGAAAAATTGTCTAGTTAATTTTAAGTTTCATACTTTCATGGAACTCATGATGAAGTTGCTTTTCCCGCCATCATGCGCAAATACTTTTCTTCGGAGTGTACTTAACACTCATACAGACACCTGTGCATGAAGACACTCATTCAAAGCCAAATCAGAAACGACTTTTTGTAATTTTATAATAATTAGTTGCCCTGCCATGTTTGATTTGTTTCATTTAAGTAGGAGCCCAGTGACAGAGGTACCAAATTCATGGCTCTTTCTAGAAAATAAAATCTAGCAATATATGTCACTCTAGTTTCAAAACTTTAATTAATCAAGACTAATTGTAATTAGTATTAAGGCCCACACATAGATTCAAAGAACCTATACGAGCGGGAAAAAAAAAACCCTTAGGCCATAAAGGATTATAAGCTAATTTTTTATAAAATGATGATTAACAAAAAGCAATGATATAAAGATAGCAAAACCATCGTATTAGTTTTAATGTTTTATATATATAGAGACCCTAATAAGTTTTTCGGTTTTATATTTTAAAAAACAAATATATAAATTTAGTGCCCAGCCAGGCCTTTGTAATTATATATATATTTTTTTGAACGGCCAACAAACATATAATGCCTAGGTACTTCGTACGGGGTGACCCAATGGCTAAAGGCCACCGCTAGCTAGCCCAACCCAGCCGTACGGAGCCCTTAAGCGCCTCCAAGTTATCTCCAGTTTCGGGGAAGACCCGCCCGCCCGAAGGCCACTGGTGGTAAAACCCGGATACCCTCAGGATCGAACTGGAGATCAAAAAGATTGGAAAGGACTCCTTGTAATTATATACCTGTGCATACTTTATATTCCATCATCTTCCTTTTTTTTCCCAATAATTTACATGTTTTTGTGTATTTATGATTTTATATCCATAAATTAGGACACCTTCCTTTTTAGTCACTATATTTACAACGAGAACAAAACATCATTCATTCATACATACATGAAGGTACCGTAAACAAACAGAGTAAAGTGTCTGAGTAACTACTAACAAAAACACAAACATAACCGGGTTGCCAGTGTTCAGCTAGGTGCATAGCCTCGCAAGCCATGCACACACATATCAATACCATGTGCATACTACAAGTCAGCCTCGCTAATAGAATTCTAGCATTTAAACAGTCCAACAATATTCATAAAAGTTATTAAATAAATTAGTAACACATACGTGCTACATGAAGTACAACATTTGTAACATGTCATACCTTACATTATAAGTTAAAAGAGTTTAGTTCCCTACACATATTTCATACAATGTCGCAACATATCCCCCCTTCCCCCCCCCCCCCCCCCCCCGGGAATGACTGTCATCATTTAGCATCGTTCAATATGTGAGGTTGAGAACCAAGCAAGACACTAAATTGCTCATCAAATTGCAATGCCATCTCTCTTTTCTTATAATGTGAGTGATTAGTGATGGACCGATTGCTTGATGTGGTGTAACCTTATGTAGAACCAGCCTATATGTAGGAAAAATATGTGAGAAGATGAGTTGGATTTGATAACTAATGTATGCCTAATATGTTAAATTCACTAAATTCTATGGGAGAGTGCTAGAAAATCTAAGAGATTGTGTGACAGTGGGTTTATTTGTGTCCAAATTTGACATTAACTTTCCAAGACCTTTTTATTCCAAATATTAGAAATACCAGAAATTCTTTCGTCTTCTTATGAATAGAGATTGTGTGGCAGCGGGTTCTTAAATTTGTTTCTTAGCAAAGGATGCGAAAAAGGTCTTTTTTCCTAGGTGGAAGGGTATCTTGATGTTCGTTTATTTAACTTTATACGAACACAAACACAAACAGTTAATCGAACAAATATCTTTAGTTTACATGTTCCTTCATTAAGAAAATAAGCATGTTTGTTTTCGTTCATTAAAAACTTTAAACGAAGAGTGCCTGAAAGTAAATGAACACACACGTAATCGACAAACATAAACGAACAGAAACGGACATAAATGAACACGAATAGACGTAGATTGACCATGAATGAACACAAAGGACGTAGATTAATATGAATGAACACAAACGCACAAATCAAAACATTAAGTATCCAATAGTGTCAAAGGAAAACAAACATGTCTAAATTAGTGATTTAAATATACATATTCATCTAAAAATCCATTATCATTCATCCAAAAAAATCCATTATGAACAAACAGACTTAAACGAACGAATGTAAATAACTAACATATATGAATGAACATGAAAGAATGTTCACTAACGTAAATTAATGATCGAAATATATGTATTCATGTTAGTTTGTCTAATTAGATGAACAAAATTTTTTTGTTAATGTTCTTTCATTTATTAAATAAGCAAACTTTTCACCGGACAGTTTACAAACGTTTCACTTAACGTTGTGTTCATTTACAAGCTTGGGTAGCCATTTTTGGATCCCACCCATCACCCGCCGAACTTTTCTCCAAACAAACATTATCAACAAAGATAAACGAACACAAATGGGCATAAATGAATACAAACAAAAGTCGAGTAACATAAATGAACTCAAATAAACAAGTCAAAACATTAAGTATCCATCTTTTCACATCTTCCCAACACCACATAATCAGTTCACCAGATAAGACGATTAAATTTATCTTTAAGGGTTGATAATACATAAATTATCACGATCACATTGATAAAAATTAAGAACCACGTAAAAGTTGCGGGCATGCTACAAGTTTCATATTTTCGTAAACACTTGATTTTTCTTTTATTTTAGAACAGCTTTTTGTAATTATGTTATGTAAAAAGCAACTTAACTAGGGATAGACATCAATGAGAGATCTTAACCCCAAAACCGGACTTATTTTGTAATCGTTAAAGCTAGCATTAAGGAAGAGCTTTGCTAATATTTTTCGCTCCTCTCTCTCCCGGTCATCAAATTCATCATAAGCATATCAAAGAAAAGTTAAGTCTTGAGTAATTCATCCTCTCCTTTTTGAACCTTTATGATCATGTCTATGATTATTACTTTTGCTCCATTTCCTTGCTTGGAATGGCTTCAAAATCTTCATGCATTCTTCAGCACTCTAATCATGTAAAATCCATTATTTTTTTTTTAAGAATTAAACATAAATCAAAAGTTGTTGTGCACAAGTTTGCAGCCTAAATCAAAATCTGAACGTAAAGATAAATAATAAATAATAAATCAAACAATAACCAGATAAAAAATTGACCAACACACTTCATACACAAATGATTAAAGTAATTACTATTTATATAATCTTCTTAATCCTCGTAGCCTGCGGATACGAACGGCACACCAAAACTACAGGATTGTAAAGTCGGGTTTTGCTGCAAGCCATAAATATTTTAGTGTACCTTCTCTTTCCACCCTAAACTAAAGTTATTATGATGACCCGTAACTTCTGACTTTTAGGAATTGAGCCAGCTAGTGATGACCAATTGTTTATGTAACTGTTTTTAAGAACGTTTGAAGCCACCTCTAATATTTGGGTGAGTTTTTTGAGACGGGATGCCAATTAACTATTCATATTTATTTTGACGCTGCAGGTCTAACTCAAGAATACCATCAAGGAAGAATCCCACCACTGTGGTAAAATCCCTATGAGCCAGGTTTCGAAACCTTAAGATCCTAAGCTTTAAACCTCACCCTTATGTCATTAGACCAAAAGGCCAACTATTATTGTACGAAATGTAACGGCAAGTTGGTCATTAACAACAAAATTGTTTAATCATTTCGTGGTTGTCACTGAACCATATAAGTTGTCATAAAATGCATTTATTATAATTTAATATCTATGCTTGATAGAATTAAATGATTTGACAATTGATATGTTTTTAAATGTATTGATATAAGAAAACAATTTACGTGTCCCGTCTAACATGGTGCAGTGGTAGGAAACATGGGTATTTAATGGAGATTCAAGTTTAATCCCCACTTCTAATACTTTGAAGGGGACATGTATGACGCAATAAAGGAAGACTGGGTCTGGGATCTTAGTCGATTCTGAGGGCATCAGGGTATTACCATCAGTGGGCCTTCGGGCGGGTGGGTTTTCCCCGGAACTGGAGATAACTTGGAGGCACATAAGGGCAGCGTACGACTGGGTTGAACCAGCTAGTGGTGGCATTTTATCATTGGGTCACCCCGTACGGAGTACCTAGACGTTATTTGTTTGTTGGTCTTAAGAAAAAGAGAAAACATACGTACTATTTTATATATATGCTTTCATGTACGTCTCGTAGGTTTTGAAGAAATTGTCTCTTGTAGGGGTGAAATTGAATTAACTAAACCGAAATTGAATTAACTGAAAAACCGAACCGAAGCATTAACTGATGGTTAATTTTTGGTTTTTTTTAACAACCGAATTTTCTGTTTGGTTCGGTTTTTCATTTTTAAAAACCGAAAGAAAAATGAACCGAACCCGTGGATGGTGATGAAGATGATAAGACTAGGACTAACTGTTGAATAGGAATAAGATGATGAACGAATATTGTGACTAAACTTTTAGCGGTTTTTGATTAAAAACTTTGTTAAAATTTTAACTCTACTATTCTAGCAACTTTGTATTCGTATGGTTCCATGTAACATGTGCCTACTTTTGTTTTTTGAATTCAATATATGTGGTACTCTAATATGTTCTCACAAACTTAAAGTCATCATTCCATTTATAAATTTTTTTTGGGCAACGTCTACACAAAATTGAAATAAAGAACCGAAAGTAACCAAAAAACCAAAAACCGATCGATTTGTATATTCAAAAACCCAAAGATTTCGGTTTCGGTTTTGCCTAATAACCAAACGAACCAAGCCGTTCTCGGCCCTTGTCTCCAGCAAATATGGAATTGAATGTATTGTACAAGTACAAGCTATTGGTCAGTAATAACACATTTTGGGGGCTTTCGTTGGACTGAAAAATCTGTTTTGGTTCCCAGTGGATTGTTTTCATCTACATAAATTTACAAAACAAATAAACCATTCAATCCATATTCCAAAATCAAACACGAATAACCTTTTCCGATTCAATCCATCGCAAGTTTATTACCCACATTAGATTCTACAATTTTTGCATACGCCGTAGGAATCAACAAGTTCTCAATATCTAACAACCACAACTCTTGACCCGACATTCTTCCTGAAACACAACCGGCATCTTCAAAAAGGAGAACAAAAAAAATATAAGAAAAACAACTAGCAACTCCCGTCCAGGAAGAGTTAAGGGAAACGAGCAACAACGTCACACACACCCAATTGCGATCATTAATTAGGGCCGTCTTTGAGAATTTATATACCTCGGTCGAGCCGAAATGAAAAGCCCCATGAGCTCTAACGAGTAACGAAATATATAAGTTAATAACCTAAATTTTATCCTATGGATTATGAATAAAAAAAATTGGGCCCGGTAATTTTAAATGGAGATAAAAATCCAATTATATACATAAAAATTATCTTTTTAAATATATGCATAAAAATATATATAAAAAATTTTGACCCCAGAAAAAATGTGCTTCGGCCGAGGGTGTGCGGCTCGCACACCCTCAAGGCCGGTCATGGCGATCATAATGCGGAAAACTTAGCAGATAGGATACCACAATTTAAGAAAAAAAATATATAGTTGATAGGACGGTGCGCTCGACTGAACCAAGTTGAATGGCGAAGTGATCAGGGACGGTTCTCCAAAACGAGTCGTACTTTTGTTGATTTCCATCAACTGTGTCCTCTTATATTGCGCACCAAACCCTAACTAGTGAGACTTCTTTGACATCGGGCCATGCTTTCGCCCCCGGGTGGGTCCCGTGACTCAAAGAATTCTTGGTTTACCGGATTATCATGCCCTTATTTTTTTTAAAAAAACTCAATTTCACCAGACTCTTCTTGTTAGTGGTATTTGTAGTTTGGGTATTGGAATTGAGGGTGTTGGTATTACTTGTTGAGGGTTTGTTGATAGTGTTGCGGGTTATGCAGGTCGTACATCGAGTTTGCCAAAAGAACGAATCCCGGAGGTCAAATCAGTGGAGTTGCAATTAGCAGTGGCGAAGCTTGGACTTAGTGACAGCGATGACCGAAGTCACGGACCCAAAAATTTTCAGTTCGACTATTCGGTTCTTGTCAGGTGGGCGATTTGGGTCGGTCCGGCCAAAAAATATGAAATCTAAATATCTAATTTTTCTTCGTTCATTCAAATGATTGTTCTTAAAAATAATAATAAAAAAACTAGATAAATTTTTAATCAACAAAGGACCTAAAATATTCATGATAATGCAAGAGGAGGGGTTGGTTACTCGATGTTATGGCGTGTGTTGTCTCCAAGGTTGAAGGCATTATCCTGTGTGTGGTGGCCGGTGGTCTCCAGGGTGGTGGCCGACAGTGGCGGACAATGGTGTGCGCTTAGTGGTGGTCGGTTGTCTCCAGTGAGACAGTGATTTTGTGTTCTGTACTAATGAATGGTAGATGATTTTCAAGCGTTAACCCATGGCAATCCTGCTTTTTTTTTAAATACATTTATTATTGTTACAAATAATCTACTTCAAGTTTGAGTTTTATATAGACAAATCTTTTAGTATTCGACTAGTATTTGCTTAGAAAAATGTAAAGTTTTATAGAAAAATCAAACGCTGGGATGCTATAAAAAAATTCAGTGATGACCGGTAGCTTTTTAGAGAAATACCTTAGGGTGACCGCGCTTAATACCTATAAAACTTTTCGGGCAAAAATCACGAAATTTACCCTATTAACCGAGAAAACGGCAGTGGCATTGGCAGGGTCACCCCCGGTTCCCGTAAACCTTCGCCACTGGCAATTAGATGCACGTTTGGGTTTTGGTATTGGGATGGTGGAGTTGCAAGCGGACCAAACCCTATGTGAGATAGTATTCTTTCGGGTTGGGGTTATAGAAACTACTGGCTCTATTTTATTTTTATTTTTATTTTCAAACCTTTAGCTCTTCTTGATGGATCTATAATTTTTTTACGAATGTTTAGGTGTAGGTTTGTTGAGAGAAAAGATAATGAATTTATGTGTGAAAATTGTTAATTGGTTAAGGTTTATATAAAGTAAATTATTGTTCCCTTTTAAATAGATGACTGTCGGAAATAGTCATGAGTATATGACCGTTTGAATTTTGTAAAAGGCGGTGTATGCACCCGTGTCAGGGTTTCCTTTGAGTGTTCCCGCCAGAACTGGGTGGCACCGCACCTCATCTTATGGGCGGTCCACCCTTACCTACTTTTCAGTTACCTTCACTTTTTTTCATTTTTCTTATCTACACAAAATATTTATCACCACATGAAATTATTGCCATAGTATTGATACAAATTAAGAACCACATAAAACATTCCAGACATGCATGCTAAGAAGTTTCATATTTTAGTACTCTTAAAGTTTACTTTATTTATTAGTAATTTTCTTATGTAGAAAGCATGCAAACTTAACTAGGGATAGACCTCAATGAGAGATCTTAACCCTAAAACCGGACTTATTTTGTAATCTCTAAAGCCGGCATCACGGAAGAGTCCTGCCCATTCTTTTTCGCTCCTCTCTCTTCGGTCATCAAATTCATCATAAGCATATCAAAGAAAAGTTGAGTCTCGAGTAATTCATCTCTCCTTTTTGAGCCTTTACGACCATGTCTATGACGATTAGTTTTCCTCCATTCTCCTTGCTCGGAATGGCTTCTTTGCATTGCTTCAAAATCTTTATGCATTCTTCATCACTCCAATCATGTGAAATCCACTGTTTTTTTTTTCATAAATTAACATAAATCAAAAGTTGTTGTGCACAAGTTTGCAGCCTAAATCACAATCTGAATTTCTTCTATATATTTCCATGATAATAAGTGAATTAGAGTACGGTTTTTATACCCTACAGAAACTGGGCTTGCAATTCTTCAACTAATAGATCGAAATAAATTGTGGGAAAGAAACCAATATATGATTCATCGAAAAAGGGGAAAGGGCTAAATATTAAGAATACCTTAAGCAGAACTGCATGAGCTTTAGGAATGGCTTCAAACATGTCTCCACCAACATAACTCAAGTTTTTACTTCCAACCAAACCATCAACTACGTGAGGAAGATCAAAATTAATGCACATAATATTGGGGAAAGCTTTGGCAATGGCTTCGGCAAGTGTCCCAATACCACCCCCAACATCCACTATGGAATCCAACCCTTCGAAAACACCTTGATAATGTTCAAGAACGATACTTGTAATGAGCTTTGCATCACTAGCCATGCCTTCATTGAAGAACTGATTAAACTTCGGATCTTGGCCTGCAAGATCCCAAAACATCCTGCCATTGGTTGTGTAAAAGGGGTTGACATCATCATTTTGGAACCATGTGCTCAAGTGTTGCCATGGGTCCATGAGCATTGGATCCAACATGGCTAGTAAAAAGGGTCTGATGGTTAATGGCTCTTCTTTTAGAAGAAATCGAGAAGCAGGTGCGAGCATATAGCCTTCTCCTCCCTCTTCATTATTGCATCCATGTGTGGTGGATACACTTTGTTTCACAAAGAAACCAGAGTAAACAAGGATGCGCATAAGCCTATAGACACAATGAGTTCTCTCCCGTTTTATGGGGAGCGCTTCGACTAACTCGGAAAGCCGCATTGGTGAACCGTGGCGGGCGATGATATCAGGTATTTGTAGCTGAATTGCACATTTAAGTGACATGGACTTTATAAAGCTGAAAATATGGTTCCATATGTGAGCTTGAGAGTCAAGTAGCTCTTTAGATAGCTCACCATTTAGCAATGCCATCTCTTCAGTTTTTTCTACAATCTCTTTATACTTGTGAGACAATATGAGTAGTTTACATTATGTGAGCATAGAGACCCTTTCAATATATAGAAAAAAAAAGTGACGACATGTGATTGAGATAACTTGATAATCTAATAAAATGATTATTAAATATTCCATATATTTAACCTTCATTTACCTTCCCGTTTCACGTGTACTTTATCTACCATCAATCAAAAATGTTAACAAGTCTTTTTAAAGCTTTTCTTTTGGTAAAATAATATGGAGAAATTCATATATACTCTTATTTATCTACCATCAATCAAAAATGTTAACAAGTCTTTTTAAAGCTTTTCTTTTGGTAAAATAATATGGAGAAATTCATATATACTCTTATAGCATCATAAAATTATACATCCAAATAAAAATCAAAATATCATACATATATATACAGAGGAAAGTTAATGTGTAAATGAAATTAACGTACTAATTGTGATAATCAAGAAAAGTAATTATATATACAAATAGAGTAATTATGTAATTGAATCATAGAAAGTAATTATATATACAAGTAGAGTAATTATGTAATTACCCTATGATGTAATTATACAATTACTCTACTTGTATATATAATTACTCTACTTGATTCTCTCAATTAGCACGTTAATTCCATTTGTATTTGACCTAAACCATATATGTGTGTGTGTTATATCGTTACGTTTAATTATTACATATGATTTAATTAAAGAATATGTTTAATGATATATATAAAAAAAATAGTTTCAGTTAAAATACCTCCAATTATCACATATATACGATTTCAAAGTTTGCATACGTATGTGTACGCTACGCTTCTTGGTAAGTTTGGTGTGCATTATTGATCATTTTATGGTGCATTGTGCTTCTTAATTTGTATCTACTTCACTTTACCATTGGGCTCTGTTGAATCGCTCCACTTCCATGCATGCCGCCCTCCACCTCATGCTTCATCTGTAACTCGTCTTTCTAAGACCATCTCTAATGATGCCCTGATACATAATATTTGTTTTCATTTTGGGAAAGAAAAATACACCAAGTACTAACGATATCCAGTTTCAACTGATGGTGTATTTGTTTGAATGTTTGTGAAGCGATTGATTCCTTCACATGAGATAATTCAGTATTTCCCAAAGTTCAATGCGTTCCACAAAGTGAGTTTTGAAAACAAAAGGTTCATATTTAGAAATATTAAAGATTGGTCAGTTAGTGATTATAACTTTATAATTCTAAGAACTTCCATAGAAATATCTACTTAAAAAGAGGTAGCAGCGCAGCTTGTTGCCAGCTTATTTGCCTCTCTATTGTAATTGGATCCTTTTATTTGCTTTTAAAAAAATCATATCATAGATTTTTTGTTGTCTACTTGATTTTCATGAAAGCTTAATGAAGTTGTGGTTGGTATATTTTATCAATGCTATTCTTTGATGAGTTGATCAGAAGTTTTTGCTCTTCTTTGATTATATAGGTAAACTCCACCAATGGCTATTGATCAAATAAGTTGTCATTATCGTCTCTAGGTGAGGCAGAATCGAAGGACAGCAGATGTGACTTTCTTTACTTGCAAACTCCAATCCGTCGCAGCCATGCTGTGATGGCGGTCTAACCGACACATCTTAGCCAAACAGGTCATTCGAGTAAACAGCTTTCCTAACCACATAAGCTAATCCAAACACTTTTTTAAAACTCTTTTTAGAAAAATCATAAGTTAATAAGTTCTTTTGACAAAAGTCCTTTTAGACTTAAACAAGCAATCCATAGCGTACACCCGCCTTAACTAAATCCAAACCGAGAAAATACTACAAAGAAAACCAACAAAGAATGCATAAAAAAAAGACTATGGTGCATCGTCCCAAAACTAGGGGTGAGCAATTCGCGGTTCCGAACCGCTAGAACTTGGGAACCGGAACCGAACCGCTAGATCCGAACCGTATTATTGTATTTCGGGTCCGGTTCCAGTTCTTAAATTTGGGTGAAAACGGTTTCCGGTTCGGTTCCGGTTAGAACCGACGGTTCCGGTTATAGAACCGTTAGAACCGGGTTAGGTTTAAACTTTGAATATTATATTTAAAATCCTATTTATTTAGTAGGCTTTCATACTTCCATGTACGGACAATCATTCACGTTCTCACTTTCCTGGTTACATTAACTCCCTTACAACATCATAAACAATAATCATCTTCCACGGCCCTAAATCTGTTTTAAAAATAATTGTTTTCTAAAATGTTTTGAGTTATTCTAATCTATTTTCAATCTCATTCATTAAAATATAATATGTTGATATGATAATGCTTTATTTTGTGGGTTGTCGCTTGTTTCTTACACCTTCTAATATTTCATATTTAGAATTTTAATTAAAAACCGGTTCTGGCAATAACCGTTTACACAAGAACCGTTTAACTCGGTTCCGAACCGAACCGGAACCGTTAAAATACGGTTCGGTTCCGGTTCTTATATTTAGCATTTAACGGTTCCGGTTCGGTTCTCGTCGTTCTTAACCGTTGCCAGCCCTACCCAAAACGAACATCCACTAGTTTTATTTGAATTATTAGCTATTTTGAAAAGACAGTTTCCTTTTTTTCTTTTGGGTGATGGGAACAGTAGACAAACGGTTTCAACGGATAAGCCGCTTTCATATATTTAAATTAACATTTATTTGAGTTCTTAGAATTGTCGGGTTCGAATATATATTCAATTTGTAAGGGTGAAAGGGACTCTTTGGGTAACCTAGTTGTGTACGTTATGATTAGGACTTTTTTCTTTTTTTTTTTGACAGCTTTAGTGTAACTGGTTACCGTGGGATTTCGAAAGGCTTACCACCCACATGCAATCCGCTTACCTGAGTTCGAATCCTAGAATAGTGGTGTTCTATCTCCAGGAGGTTCACATAACTTTTTTGCCACATGTGTTGTTCGAGCCTTGGTTTGTATATACGCATTATTTCCAAAATATAACTCGCTCACTTACCTAAAAAATCTTCTTTTGTAGTAACTAACCATGTACTTCTACCAAATTAAATGAACATATATAGCCTGAACATTTTTCCAGCCATATTAAGAAGAGATTTATGTACAAAGCATATCGATTTCTTTTACTTAATTAAAATCAATGTACTCCAGTTATAATAACTTAACGTTCTAATATCGTTGTACACCATTGAACCATTACCAAATCCGTAAACACATGAAACATGGCTCCCCCTGTCCCTATAGACGAAGAATCGCCTTATCTGTATTACACTAACTTAATATAGAAATGTTAATGGTAATCCAAACTGAAACCATTAGTGTTACGTCAAAAATAATGTATTGAACATGTAAATTTTAGAAAAGATGTATCATATCTGTACTATGGGACTATGGGGTAGACCCTATTGGCAATTTCTAATCAAAGCCTTAGAATGCAAGAACAAATAACCTGACGAGCAAGGCACAAGTATATATGTATCATAATACTTCATAATAAATTTAGCACCACAATAACTTCTTTTCTACTTTTGATTTCGAGGCGGCCACATAAATCACCAAAAGTCAAACAACCAACCTTGTCGTTCAACCAAAATCACCTCTAAGAAGAACCGCCCAACTCACCGTAACGTACCAACAACCCCAACCACAACTTTGGAACGAAGAAAAAGAAACTTTTGAATAATGGGCGGGAACGTATTCTTGATCGCTGACTCAACCAAACCCTCCTTATCAGTTATCAATCACGATTTTGATCGATAAACTCCGAGAGTGTAACCGCTCTGATACCAATTCAAGTACGAATTGATATAACTCACCAAAATATAAACACACAATAATTAATATTGAATAACTCTCAATATTATATAGAGAAAATATAACTCAAAAACCTCTATTAGATATACCAACCGAGTTAGGGTTTATCTAGAGAAACAAGAGTTATGTGTAATAGGGGTTTTTGAGTTATATTTTCTCTATATAATATTGAGAGTTATTCAATATTAATTATTGTGTGTTTACGTTTTGATGAGTTGTATCAATTCGTACTTGAGACCAACCCTGTAATTAGTTTCAAAATAATTAATGTAATGAAATCAACGGTAATAATGCATTGAAGCCTACGGCAACTAACGCAATGAAATTAGCGCCGACTTAATGCACTGAGACCTGAGATATTTAATGCATTGAAATAAGCTATGATCAAGACACTAGCAAAATAATGCATATGATGTAATACACCGGCCCTTACGAGCCTCAGAATCTTGAATCGAATTGGACCATTGGGTCCTTAAATCAGATTTATAAGCATAAATTTAGAGTATGGAGTAGGGCCGTCAATTTATCATGACTTGACCCGCATAACATGTTTATGACGCACATAGCAAGCATAACTTATCATACTAAATAGGTTAATAAGTCCATGCATCAGTATGCCTACTAGTTTTTATCAAAACGACATGGTTTTGTAGTTTTGTACAAGGGCGGATCTACTTGTTTTCGAACAGGTTCACTGGAATTCAGTCAATTTTAACTTTTTTGTAGTGAGTATATAAAATTTTATTGAGTTAACCCAAAATTAATATTACCGATCTGATTAATGTATTAATGGCATTTAGATTTTGATCAAGTCGAGTCATTTTCGTGTTTTGGTGTTGCTAATTTAGTTGAAAACTAGAGAACATGTAAACTAAACAAAAATTTTCATGATTTTTTAGGGTGTTAAGTGATCAAAAGCCAGTTATGGAGTTAAGATTTGATGTAGTGTAATGACAATGTTGAAATTCTTGTTGGGGGCCACCATTAAAAATTATTAACCTTGAGAATAGAGGTGCACAAATCATTTCACGAACAGAACCATGGAGGAACCGGTTCTGGGTATGATCAACAAAAGTCAAAAACCGGGGCGGGAAGAAACCAGTTCGGGGTATGGTTGGGTTTTTGACATAGTTTTGCCGGGTATGTCGGGTTTTGGCCGGGTTGGGTTCGGCTTTTGAATGGGTAAAGTTGGAACTAGTAATTCCGACGGATCCGGGTATGATTTTTCTAAGGAATTAACCGAAACCTGGTCCGTACCCGCGGGACGGATACGACTAGGTCTGGTTCAGGGTCGGGTCCGTAACCAAGTTTTTTGCCGTTGTGAACAGTGTTTTAATGTTTTGTAGCTAGACAATTAAGATTAAAGATTTCATATGCTATTGTTATTGATAATAATAGAATATATCGTAATCTTTGGCAATTAGCCACTTGAGATTTTAGAGGACCTAGGAGCCATGAGCTTACAAATTTACAGGCTCTATAATAGGGATTTACTGGTTTTGGACTGCTTGTCTCCACAAATTTATTATTTGCAAATATGAAACTATAATAAAGTGGCAGTTTGCTATAAATTGGCTTTAGTTACACTGGGTAAACATTATATTTCTTTCGGGCTATCTCTCCTAAAATATGAATTCGTTGTGAATCTATGCATTTGAATTTGTGATTTTAGTTTTGTTAAAACTTTATTTTAAGGCTAATGGAACACCCATGAGTTCCTCACTTTTCATTTTTGGAGGGAGACTCAAACACCCATCTACCTCTAATGCTAGGATTTGAGCATTGGTCTTTTCCCTCAAAGACAAAAGCCTTCACCATCTTGCTAGGACTGAAATGGCTACTGTAAGATGAGTAATCAATTAATCGCCACATGTTATTAAAAAAGATCTATGGAAATCAATTCCTCACTTAATTTCCATCTTAAAGGTGCTAAAAAAGTGAAGTGGAAAAACGTTTTTTCTACTTTGATAAACCTAGTAACTTTGTGTATTGATCAACTCTTTGTAAATGTGTAACCAAGTTATAATATAATGACATAACAATAAAACGTCAATTACTATCTTAATATTCCATCTGTCTTAAGACCCGCGTGTTGTGGCACATTTTAACCAGCTAATAAGCGTCCAGACGTGTAAGTTGTGACTAAAAAAACATGTATCCAAGTAGTGAACTAATTAATTATTAACTAGTACATTTACCCGTGCGTTTTACGGCGCATGGCAACGTTTGTCATACATATGATGTTTGCCCTATGTTTACATTTTGCAAAATGCCAATTCAAAAACTTCTAATAAATTCATATGTAAAATGAAATCAAAGGCTATACTGAAATGAAGAAATATTGCAAGAATGCATATTCCGAGAAACCAACGTCAAGAAAGAAAACAACAGCAAGAAAAATATGAACAAAAAGGGACATATAACATGGGAATTATAGTTTCACGTGGAAGGAAAATATAAGAATATATAAGACCAGCAATACAGCTAATGCAACAAAGGAAGTACAACATAGGGATGAGCTCAGGATGGTACCGGTACCCAGGACTGTCACTTTTACCCGAAACCCAAAACCCAACCCGAAAAAACTCGTACCCGAACCCGAACTAACCCGACCCAAAAAAACTTGAACCCGAGAAAAGACTAACCCGAACCAAAGTAATTCGGGTTGGTTCTCGTTTTTTATTTATAAGTTTCGTGTCAACCCGAATAAACTTTTAGTTTCAAAATTAAATATATTTTTAGGTATAATATGTTTAGTCTCAGTCACTAAAGTTATTAGAATTTGAACCTAATCAACTGTTGTCATTCTAACTATTATGGATTGATTGTTTATTCTTAATTTATGTTTTCCGTTTATTACTAATAGCAATCGTAATCGAACAACCAAATCACGTCTGATCGAAGATGATTATGGTTCGAGTTAGTTACTTGGTTTTACTTTTCTTTTGAATTGTTTTATGACTTTATCAAGTTATGTTGGTTTATAATTTGATTATTTGTGTTACGAGCAAAGAAGAATATGTTATTTTAATTTTAGCATTAAAGTTTTTAAATTTTTTTTGTTTTTAGTTTCATTTTCTTGGATACTCGAAACCCGATTAACCCAACCCGAAAAAACCCGAACCCGAATTACCCGAACCCGAAAAACCCTTGAGAGATTTAGATTGGGTTGGGGTTAAGATTTAAAACTTTGAAACCCGAAGAACCCGACCTGAAAAACCCGAAACCCGAAAAACGAACCCGAAGAACACCCCTACCGGTACTGATACCGAAAATTTGAAATATTTGGTACAAGCACCGAAATGTTCAGTTCGGTATCAGTACCGGTATTTCGAGCAAAATGCGGGAAATACCGGTACTGTACCGACACCGAAAACTTAATACTTGGTACCGATTCGGTACTGACGGTCCAGGATTAATTCGGTACCGGTACCGAAAACCTCATCCCCAATAAAACATGCTATAAATATATACAAATGGTTTTTAGTATAGAAAATAGAAATAAGTTTAAGTTCTAACTACTTAGAAGAAAAGTTCATTTCTCTTTACATGTGTATAAATATAAGTGGCTAGTTTTCACAAATAATGATTTTTGTAAGTTAACTATCATTTGTTTTTAATATATATATATATGGGAAGGGTATTTTGTGAACTATGTTAAGTTTTAAGAACTTAAGAACTTCATTCTAGACCACACATTTAATTAAATGGATTGGAATATGTGGTTGAGATTAAATCTGGCAAAAAAGTCAAAGTAGGAGAGAGAAAAATATGTAAGGGGTTACATTAACTTTTACGTCCGTTACACATGTGTAAAAAGTTGACTCGGTGCGTACAAAATTTTGTAATTTTTTGACATGTATGTAACTTACATATATTACGCATGTGTAAAAAAAATTCGAAAAAAAATCGTTACACTGAGTTCTTTCGAGTTCTTAAAACTCAAATGGGTTCTTATTTGAAATCTCTCATATATATATATATATATATATATATATATATATATATATATATATATAGGCTAAGTATAAAATGAAAACTCACTTGAGTTGTGAAAACTTTAGAAACTCATTCTCAACTACATGTTTTTAATTAATGTTTAAATCTTGTGGTACACAATTAAAGTGAATAAAAAGTGTAAATATAAATATAACTTTTTCTCTCTCCTGAAAACATATATAAAATTAGTAAAAAAAAGTGTTAAAAAATAGCAAAACATTTTTTTATGCTTCGATGTTTTGTATTAAATGTTACAAATATATATATATATAAATATATATATATATATATATATATATATATATATATATATAGAACTCCATGCAAATCAACATCATCCTATATTGACCAGTTTTCATTAGCAATAGAATTTTAGATTTTTAGTACATCATATGGTATTGCAAAATAAAAAGAACACTCATTCCCATATAGCTGTATATCAAAACTGGTGTTTACAATCTTAACAAACACCGCAGAAATGAGTTGGTTGTATCATAAAAAGATAAGATGATTCATTCTTAACAACACTCATTCCCTAAGTATTTCGAAACATTATTCACCAGATAAGACGATTCAATTTATCTTCCTTTTCTTACCTACTCTTCAGTTACCTTCATTTTTCTTTTTTTTTCTTTTTTTTTATGACAAAATAGCAAAACTCGTCCGTTACGTTTACATAATTTTTCAGTGCACGTCCTTTGGCGAAAAAATGTCAGAAAACATCCTTTATGGTTAAAAACCTTATCACGTTTTGTCCTTTGGCTCTAACCCAGTTAAGTTTTCTCGTTAAAACTAGTCATGTTCAAAGCACATAAGGATAAATTCGTCTTTTACTCTTTAAAAGACTATTTGTGTAGATAAATTAAACTTTGAACTAATATGAAAATAATTAAAGGTATCATTTAGACTTCAACTCATCCTACGACTCATCCCCTATACCTGCAACTCATCCTCTCTATATCTCCCTCTTTGCATCACTATCACCACCATCTCCGACAACCATATTTTTTGTCGACTGCCGCCATCATATACTCTCTCTCTCTATGTTATTTTCGAGCTTCAAGCATCTCACGCTTCTTTACTCAGCTTTCGAGCTTCTCACACTTCAACAGTGGACGGCGGCGACGGCGGCCCATTTTACTCCGATCGATTGAACCCTAGATGTGTAGAGGAGTGTAATGCCGAGTAAACAAACATCCATATCCCACTAATTTATGTTTTAATACCTCGGTTTTGGGTTTGGAAACCCTAATTCAGAAATTGGTTGTGGAAAATTGGGGGTTTTAGCATCTTTTATGTTGTTGTTGAGCTAGTTGGAGGAGCTGTGGACGGTTTTTCAGCGGTTGACGAAGAGATTGAGGGGTAGTGATGTGTGCCGGCGGCGGGGTCGACGGCGACAGAGATGACAACGGCGAGATCCACATATCAGCGGCGTGGTTGTGGAGGTTGGTGTGTGTGACGTTTAACAACGACGGAGAAGTATGAAGGGGACTGTGATGATGAAGGGGGTGGTGATGTGTTTTGCACATGAGTAGTTTTAACGAGAAAATTTAACTGGGTTAGAGATAAAGGATAAAACGTGATAAGATTTTTAATCATAAAGGATGTTTTCTCATATTTTTTTCGTTAAAGGACTTCCACTGAAAAATCATGTAAAAGTAAAGGATGACTTTTGCTATTTTCTCTTTATCTTTTCTACATATAAAATTATCACTATAACATTGATACAAATTAAGAACCACATAAAAGTTCCAAGACATGCTAAGAAGTGTCATATTTTAGTACACTTAATGTTTTCTTTATTTAGAACAAATTATGTTATATCTAAAGTTCCAAGACATGCTAAGAAGTTTCATATTTTATTACACTTAATGTTTTCTTTATTTAGAACAAATTATGCTATATCTGCATAATAAAGAATGCAACTTAACTAGGGATAGACCTCAATGAGACATCTTAACCCCAAAACCGGACTTATTTTGTAATCATTAAAGCCGGCGTTAAGGAAGAGCTTTGCCCAATCTTTTTCGCTCCTTTCTCTTCCAGTCACCAAAGTCATCATAAGCATATCAAAGAAAAGTTGAGTCTCGAGTAATTCATCCTCTCCTTTTTGAACCTTTACGACCATGTCTATGATGATTAGTTTTCCTCCATTCTCCTTGCTTGGAATGGCTTCTTTGCATTGCTTCAAAATCTTTATGCATTCTTAATCACTCCAATCATGTAAAATTGACTTTTTTTTTTCATAAATTAAGCACAAATCAACATCAAAAGTTCTCATACACAAGCTTGTCACCTAAACGGTAATCTGAATTTTCTTCAATTTATTTCAGTATAATATGTGAATTAGAGTACGATTTTTATAACTTAAAGAAAATGAGCTTGGAAGATCGCGCATATATATATATATATATATATATATATATATATATATATATATATATATATATGGGTCAAGTTATTTAACAAAAGGAGACAAAAATGAGAAGGATGAAAATTATTTGTAGCAAAAAAAAACACTTAAAAAATAATAAAAAATTAATTAAAAAAATCATAACTCAAAGTTTAATAAGTAAAACACAAAAATATTTCCAACGTCTTTTTTGCTCTAAAAAAACAATGTTGAGGAAAAAAAATGTTTATGTCTTTTTATTTATCATTGTGTTTTGTGTTTATTTTCGTCGTTAATCGTGTTTTTTTTCCTTGATATTATGTCTTTTTTCTTTGATATTGTGTTATATTACTCAACATTGTATTATATTTTGTTCGGACCGTTGTGTTATATTTTGCGACCTATTGTGTCTTTTTTTATTTATCATCGTGTTGTTTGTTCATTTTCGACATTGTGTCTTTTTTTTTATTTACAAGTACTTTCATAATGAAATTACATATTACATTACATATAATAGAGACTTGAAAAGGTATTTTAGTAGTTTACAATCGAACAAAAGAACTCATTCAATAGTAGAAATCACAAGCAAAAAAATTAAACATTTATTGATCAATAATTTTAGGGTTGGAAGAACGGCCATTTGAATGGATATAATAGTTGAAATGATAAATTTATTTTTATTAGCGTTAAAATAATAATGAATTCGTTGAACAATCACAAATTTTTATATTGTATTGTAATAAATTTTGAACGTAATTTATGAGTATCATAAAGTACAAATTATATTTTGGAAACGCTTTGGTAGCTACTATTTCACTGGCTCTAGTATTCACCACCTTTCAAGGAATGGAAAAATAATAAGAAACGAAAAGTCAAGTTGATATGGGCAGTAATTAATTAAAGAAAAAATTTTCAAAATAGTCCTTTTTAAAGATAGAAAGCTCAAAATAGACCTTTTTTTCCTTCAAAATGTAAGGCCCCGAACCCGGTAGTCCTACTTTAGCGTCGGATTTAATCATAAACACAGTTCTTACAAATCAGAGTTCATTAAAACTTTCGCGGAATATAAAAACTTTCATGAAACGTTACAGCAATCCAAAACTTGCCTTAATTAAACATTCTTGTCTTTCAAAATAAACGTCAATTACATTAAAACATCTTGAGTCTTCAGATGTCAGTCTCCTATTCGCCCACCATGTGCCCGCTCAAGCTAGTTGTCTCATTCTACTCACCTGCGTGCATACTAAAAGTCAGCTACGCTGAGTGAGTTCTAGTTAATCGGACGCCATACAATACATACACATACATACATATCCGAAGATACATATCCATACCTAACTAGTTACCCTTCTGTTCTACATACATACTTACTACCATACGTATATCTACAATCACTAACCTCAGTCTACCGAGAGTACGTTCATAGTCCGCCGTCTATACCTGTACTCAAGGTCGTGAACACGTAAAAGATCCGCAGTCCTTACCTATGTTCACCATTTATGGTACGTGCAAGGTCCGCAGTCCTTCCCTATACCATCCTACATCCACAACACGTACAAGGTCCACAGTCCTTCCCTATGTTGCAACCTAAACCATAGTACGTACGAGGTCCGCAGTCCTCCCCTATGCTACCACAATACAAATACAGCACGTATAAGGTCCACAGTCCTTTCCTATGCCATCCTACATCCACAACACGTACAAGGTCCACAGTCCTTCCCTATGTTGCAACCTAAACCATAGCACGTACGAGGTCCGCAGTCCTCCCCTATGCTACCACAATACAAATACAGCACGTATAAGGTCCACAGTCCTTTCCTATGCTGATGCCTATCTATAATACGTATAAGGTCCGCAGTTCTTAACTACGTTGTCGTCTATTATCTGTAACACGTATAAGGCCCACCTTCCCTATCGACGTTTACATCTATCATCTACTTTACGTATAAGGCCTGCAGTCCTTAACTACGTTGTCGTCTATTATCTGTAACACGTATAAGGCTCACCGTCCCTATCTACGTTTACATCTATCATCTACATTACGTATAAGGCCCGCAGTCCTTAACTACGCCATCACCAGCCGAGTCTATGTCCGACAAAAGCTAGAGGGATTTGCCATCCTAACTTACTATGTCGAACGTAGAACTCACATACCATTCGTGTACCTGTATACACATACTTCACATATACAATAATTACATTATAGCATAAGAACACTCTAGGCGTTCTTTACATCATTCATTTAACAACCATACCCCTTGTCGATACGTGCAATATCCGAAGATTGTTCACGCCCCGACAAGTATTCATTTGTAATGTTCATACATCTTCGATATATAATATTCGTACCTTTATTTTTAACCTGACAGTACGCGCAATATCCGAAGATCGTTTGCGTACCGACAAGCAATCATTCATATCCATCACATATATCACATATGGCATACACTTATCACTTAGGATAAATGTATTAACAACACATCGAGTATGCACACAGCCCCGAAAACATAACAAGGAATGGGGCTAGAAACTCACCTGAATCCTGTTACGCTCTCCGTTAATCGTTATTCCCTTCATGAGCTGTGCACGGCTAACTGTATAATATTTACATGTATCAATTAACTACTACTACTACTCATGTTGTATTTCTATCTTTATACAACCCACAATGAACGGGGTTCCGGTGGCAGCGCCCCTGGCAGCGGGGTCTAGGGGCGGCAACCCCTAGCAGGGTCCAAGGGGCAGAGCCCCTGGCTGGGGTCGAGCTGCCAGGTCAGCTTGGAAAAATTTTATTTACATTAACTGTCTTAACACATTTTCCATTAGGTTTTTAATTTATTTTCTAATCGAACTTGACTTTTAGGCGAAGTTAAACCTTAGGCGAACTTAGCTTTAGGCGAAGTTAAACCTTAGGCGAACTTAGCTTTAGGCGAAGTTGTCATCAGGCGAACTTAGCTTTAGGCGAAGTTGTCATCAGGCGAACTTAGCTTGCAGGTGAAGTTGTCGGCTGCAGCTACTGTTCGTCCTTAATCATCTTCGTTTATTAACCAAATAACTCGATTTAGGTATCCACGGAATCGTCTGACCAGCGCCTACAAACCCCAACCATCAAATCGGCCTAACATCGATGTTTAAGGGGTGCGATTTAGGCATATAGGTTACGGGTTCTTTTATCAATCTATTAACCCATCAAATCATATCCATTTTCAGTAAGTTTAGCTTTGTAGGATTCGTTTTTACCATACAAACACCGATCTATCATTTCTATACTAATCCAAACCTAAACGAACATGTTCTCGATATAAACGTACCGTAAATGAGTCGAACTACGAACACGAGCTGGTCTTGTTGCTTTGGTTCGTCACGACGATCTAGTACCAACGAGCTCGAGTCCTCGCCTTTGGATCTTGGTTCGGGTTGTGTGTGTTTTGGAGTGTGTAGAGATTAGGATGGATAAATGGATGGAATGGAAAGGATTGGGGTTTAAGGGGGTATTTATACTCCCTTAAGCCCGTGGACCGAAGGCCCATATTTCCTTTTGGTCCATATCTAATCCTATCTAATTATCCTACTAAGTCTTTATATTTTGCTATTATTATTATCGTTCCACTAACTCGTTTATTTCACCCGACAAAATAATATAATAAATATTACTTTAGAAATTTCGGGATGTTACACAAAATTTTATAGAATTTGAACTTTTCAGACGCATTGGGAAAAAATAATAATATAAAGGCCTAAAGGGAGCAGACAAAATAACTAAGGTAGTGTTTATTATGGAGGAATGAAAGGTGGAATATAATAAGCCATTCCAAAGGAATGGAAAAAAACATGTTTGGTTACCGTGTATGAATGGAATGGATCATTCCAAATGGAATGAAACTCCTTCCACTTTTAGGATTAACATTCCTTTGGGTATGGGTGTTTTTTTTTTCATTCCTTCAAGGAATGAAAAAGTCAAAAAGTCAACATCATTATTACTATTATAAAATTATAATTATATTATTATTTTCTAATTATAGTTATTATATTATCATTATTGTTTTATATATTATAATATAACTATTATTATATTAGAACTATTACTACATTATCAATATATTTTATTTTTAAATTAGATGAGTTAACATTTCATAACGCATATACAGTTTAACGATCTCGTTGCAGCACGAGGTCCTAAAAATACTTGTTATGAATATTCATTTATTATTAATATTATTTATTTTTTTTATTATTATTACTACTAATAAAAATATTAACAATGATAAAGTGATTAATCATTCCATTCTTACATGGTAACCAAACATGACAATGGAATGGTAATGATCAATTTCATTCCTTTCTCCATTCCATTACCACGTCCATTCCATTCCCTCATCTATTCCATTACCCCGTACCAAACATACCATAAGGAAATTTATGGAGGAGACCAGATTTAGAAAAATAATGAAGGGAAAGTCCAAATAATTTTGAAATCTTTGAGTAAATGTTCAAATTTCTACTAAACTTTTTTTCTCAAAAACTGTTTTGAGAGACTGTTTTTTTTATGTTTCCTACATTTTCCGTCCATATTTTCAAATTCGAGGAAAAAGAGATTTTCAAATCTCGTCTTGAGAGACGAGATTCTACCACCACCACCCACAGTTCGCCTTCTACCACCACCATTACCGCCACCATCCACCACCACCACTGTCTTCTCCATCATCTTCATCTTCATCTTCATCATCATCATCATATTCATCTTTATCTACTTCATCTTCTTCTTCATCTTCATCTTCATCTTCACCTTCTTCATCTTCACTTTCATCTTTATCTTCATCTTTACTGTCGGGTGGTAGACGGTGGTGGTGGAGGACAGTGGGTGGTGGTAATGGATGGTGGTGGCGGACGATGGTGGCGGGTGGTGACCGATGGTAGTGGCGAATGGTGGGTGGGTGGTGGGGATGGATGGTCGTGGTGACGAACGGTTGGTGGTGGATGGTGGCGGTAGTGGTGGTAGAAGGTGAACGGTGGGTGGTGGTGGTGGTAGAATCTCGTCTCTCAAGACGAGATTTGAAAATCTCTTTTTTTTAGAATTTGAAAATATGGACGGAAAAGGTAGGAAACATAAAAAAACAGTCTTTCAAAACGGTTTTTTAAGAAAAAAAGTTTAGTAGAAATTTAAACTTTTACTCTAAGATTTCAAAATTATTTAGACTTTTCTTTCATTATTTTACCAAATCTGTTCTCCTCCCTAACTTTCCTTAGTTATTTGGCATGTTCTCTCTATATTATTATATTTTCCCAATGCGTCTGGAAAGTCCAAATTCTAAAAAATATTGAGGA
The DNA here is from genome assembly GCF_021521415.1 of Bidens hawaiensis. Classification (NCBI taxonomy): domain Eukaryota; kingdom Viridiplantae; phylum Streptophyta; class Magnoliopsida; order Asterales; family Asteraceae; genus Bidens; species Bidens hawaiensis. The sequence goes on along the minus strand of NW_027497251.1, from coordinate 82,711 downwards.
AAAAATGGCTATTTTGAGATTTCTCTCTCTAAAATGAACTATTTTGGGAATTTTCCCTTAATTAAAATAATATATAATTATGGTTTATAAATGGTATTAGTTTATGTGTTATCCTATGTGGACATCATAATTAGGTGGCAAGTGTTCAGAGAGTTTTCTTTTAATAGGGTAGTAAGATTATTCTTTTTACAACAATAAAGTCATGGACCAATCTAATTGTATTTGTAAATTTGGGTCAAGTTATTATATAAAGAAAAACAAAAATGAAAATAATGAGAAGGATTTGTAGTCACAAAAAAAACCTCTCAAAAATAATAAAAAATCATAACTCAATGTTTAATAAAAAAACGAAAAAAGTAAAAACATAAAAATATTCCCAACGTCTTCCTTGTTCTAAAAAAACAGTTGAGGGAAAAAGAATATTGTGTCTTTTTATTTATCGTGTTTTGTGTTTATTTTTGTTATTGATTGTTTTTATTTCTTGACACCGTGTCTTTTTTCTTGATATTGTGTTATGTTACTCAACATTATGTTATATTTTGTTTGGCATTGTGTTATAGTTTACGATCTACTGTGTCTTTTTTTTATTTATCATTGTGTTTTTTGTTTATTTCGTCATTGTGTCTTTTTTTCTCAGCACTGCGTATTTTCATCGGTTTTTTTGGAACGGCAATGACGGGGGAACCATTTTAGTTTTTTTACTTTTTTCGTTTTTATTTATGTTTTGAGTCGTGATTTTTTTTATTATTTTTTTGAATAATTTTGGGGGGGGGGGGGGGCTACAAATCCTTCTTACACTTCTCATTTTTGTTTTCCTTTACATTTTAACTTTTCATATATAAATAACCATCAAAACTGTACATAAAATAGGAAACATGTGAAATATTGAAAATACCTTAAGCAAAATTGCATGAGCTTTAGGAATGGCTTCAAACCAGGGTCGGATCTAGCTTAATGGCAGGGGTAACACCCGCTACCCTTCAACTTTTCTGGCGAAGTGAAAAATTTTTAATATCTTTAAAGTTTTATGTATTACGTTACCCCTGAGACTATATTATGTTACCCCTCAAAACTTTTAAAAGCCAAAAAAGAAAAATCAAAGAACAAATAAGGTGAATCCTACCATTAACCACCACATTGCCTGTCTTCACGCCAGACCACCAGCCTTTCTGCCCTTGATGTGTTTAAGAACAAGGTGTGAATAGGTAAAGGTTATTTTGATTGATTATTTTCCGAAAGAGGCATATAGAATATATATACACACTGTGCATAACAACCTATCCACTATATTAGGAAATACAGCTCACAAATTAATAACAATTAAATACAATAATAACCGAATATATTTACTAAGAATAAGAATATATTGGTCTAAGTATGGCATTCAAAAATTTCTTATTTATGGCAATACCTACAACTTGTTAATCACAATTAATTATTTAAATAATCAATTTGATATTAATAAAAATATTATTCGTTTACCGATTATATTTTAAATTACTACAAGTCTACACCACATTATGAACATTCTCTGTATTAGTATATATAAAAATGTGTGTGTATATATACACACACATGCATTGTTCTTTGCCCTAGCTATATTAGTTGGGTCAGATTATGGGTTTTGGTAAATCCTAATTGTTTACAATTTTAGTTGGAGTGTATTAGATTATAATTTTAGTTGTTATTGTGGATTATGGTTTATATTTTGTTTATTCTAAATTAGGGAAATTGAAACTCGGAAGATAAACCATTTTGTAAACAAGTTCTTATTATCAACCCTTTTAAAAGAAAATTCCAAGAAAATGATGATATTGGTCCAAGTCCAAATATTGCTAATGATATGCAATAAAATGATGATATTGGTCCAAATATGACCTTGCTCGTCTAATGGTGGAAACCGGAAAAGATCGGCATTTTCCTTTGGTTTATCAGATATTGAAGGTAGCATTGGTTTTATCGGTTGCAACCACAACAGTTGAAAAATGTGTTTCCAAATTGAAGCTTATCAAGACGAATTGGTCAAAAGTATTTGAACAATACTCTAATTTGTGAGGTCGAAGAAGAAACATTTGATAAAGTAATAGAAGACGATGCAATATCTCGATTTCAAGCTTTCAAACATGTATAACTTTATTTACTATCGCGCTGTTTCCTTAACGTACGTTTAAAAAATAATGCTACCCCTGAAATTATGTTCTAGATCCGCCACTGCTTCAAACATGTCTCCACCAATATAACTCAAGTTTTTACTTCCAACCAAACCATCAATTACATGAGGAAGATCAAAACTCATGCAAATAATATTGGGAAAAGCTTTGGAAATAGCTTCAGCAACAGTCTCAGTACCACCCCCAACATCAACAATGGAATTTAACCCTTCAAAAACACCTCGGCAATGTTCAAGAATGACACTTGTAACGAGCGTTGAATCGCTAGCCATCCCTTCATTGAAAAACTGATTAAGCTTCGGCTCTTGGCCTGCAAGATCCCATAACATCTTTCCATGGGTTGTGTGTACAGGGCTTACATCATCGTTTTGGAACCATGTGCCCAAGTCTTGCCATGGGTCCATGAGCATTGGATCCAACATGGCTAGCAAAAATGGCCTAGCGCTTAAAGGCACTTCCTTTAGAAGCAACCGAGCAGGTGGAGCTAGCATATAGCCTTCTAGTCCCTCCTCCACATTGCCTCCAGGTGTGGTTAATACACTTTGGTTCACAAAGAAACCAGAATGAACAAGGATGCGCATAAGCCGATAGACACAATGAGTTCTCTCTTGGTTTATAGGGAGTGCTTCGACTAACTTGGAAAGCGACATTGGTGAACAATGGTGGGCGATGATATCAGGTATTTGTAGCTGAATTGCACATTTAAGTGACATGGACTTTATAAAGCTGAAAAGATGGTTCCATATGTGAGCTTGAGAATCAAGTAGCTCTTTTGATAGCTCACCATTTTGCAATGCCATCTCCTCAGTTTTTTCTACAGTGTCTCTCTTTATCTGAGAACAATTTCAGTATTTGACATTATGTGAGACTACACGTACTGGCATCAAAAGAGACCCTATTTGTGATGATGTGGTACTAAATGGGGTGCTAGACACCATTACCCACAAATAAAATAAGCCATCAAATTCTTGCATCGCCAATCCCATCACGGGCACTAGTGACTCAAGCTCTTAAATGCAAACAAATATTTATTAAAAATGGTCTTAATTTATTCTATGCCAAGTCATTTTTTACATAAAAAAAACTATCTTTTAAACCCGTTTATTATACGAGATTTGTCAAATAATAAAAATAAATAAGATCCGTTATTTGAAAGAAATAAACAAAATTAAAGATAAAAAGAAAATAAAATATATAGTATAAATAATAAGAAGTCTATAATCTTAAATTTATAAATTAGAAAAAATCACTTTATATAAAACATTTACCAAAATTATTTTGACCTATTATGTAAGGCCCCGAACCCGGTAGCCCTACTTTAGCGTCGGATTTACTCATAAACACAGTCCTTCAAATCAGAGTTTATTAAAACTTTTGCGGAATATAAAACATCAATCATTTGTTACAAAACATTGAATCTTTTCTTTGATACCATGACACAAAACTTTATATTTAAAACATCTTTACTTCTTTCATCAGATGCCAGCCGTTCAATCCATGCCGTGTGTCATCCTCATGCTAACTCAGTAATCAGCTCACCTGCGTGCATACTAAAAGTCAGCTACGCTGAGTGAGTTCTAGTTAATCAAGCAACTCATCATACAACCACTACATACATCATATGCGTATCCGAAGACACGTAGTCCACTATCTGACCCGCTACTGTTTAACCACTTAATTACCCCTACAGCTTAGCCACTTAATTACAAAGGCACGTATAGGCTTTCCCTATCACGCACTCACGCTATGCCACTTAATAACGAAAGCACGTATAGGCTTTCCCTATCACGCACTCCCGCTATGCCACTTAATAACGAAGGCACGTATAGGCTTTCCCTATCACGCACTCACGCTATGCCACTTAATAACGAAGGCACGTATAGGCTTTCCCTATCACGCACTCACGCTATGCCACTTAATAACGAAGGCACGTATAGGCTTTCCCTATCACGCACTCACGCTATGCCACTAACGCTCTTACTAGACTCTTGCCACTTCTAACACGCTCTACCTCTACTTGTCTACAACACGCTTCATATCATTTACATAATAAGCAAGTCACATCAACAATCATACACGCATAATAACAATGGCACGTACAGGCTTTCCCTATCACGCGCTCACGTTATGCCACTAACACCCTTACTAGACTCTTGCCACTTCTAACACTCTCTACCTCTACCTGCCTATATCACACTTCATATCAGTTCGGTATTTACGTAATAAACATGTTACATCATAACATTCATACACACTATCAACCACTTGGAATTTACTATCCTTGGTGATACGTGAAATATCCGAAGATCGTTCACGTACCGACAAGCATTACAAATATATACCTCGTATAACATCTATAGCATACACTTACCACTTAAGGTAAGTGTATTCACACTTCACATCGAGTATGCACACAGCCCCGAAAACATAACAAGGAAATGGGGCTAGAAACTCACCTGAACACGGTTACGTTCTCCGTTGATCGTAATCCCTTTCTTCAGTTGTGCACGGCTGACTTACCAACTCAGATCTATCAACAAAATCTCGGGTCTCGGCTCCGAATCTTGATCGGTTAGAATGTGTGTGTATGTGTGTGTTAGGAGTTTTAGGGTGTAGGGTGAGAATGAAGATATTTTGGGTTTAGGGGATATTTATATCCCTTAAATCCCATTCTCATTTAACCCATCTCAAATAATCCAAGTCCACAACCCGCATCCATTACCCAACACTAGCCCGATTCATACCAACTCCTATTCTGTTATTTATTTCCTGATAACCCGAGTAAACTTTCTCTCTAATATTAAGTAATATAATTAATATTATCTTGAAATTTCGGGATGTTACAAGTCTTCCCTCCTTATAGAGGTTTCGTCCCCGAAACCTAACTTATTCCCTATAAAAGGAAAACTTCTTACATTTACACGCTATATTGAATCGCCTTCGTTTTCTGAGTTATCCTTCTTACTCCTGACTTGTAGTCATCGAGCGGTGATCATGTGTTTTAGCTATTACGGTAGCTTGTCCATGAAGCCCTCGATGTACCAAGTCTCGTATCGCCTTCCCGAGGAACCTTGTTTTATATAATAACGCTAACTCCTAAGGCGTCGCTTTACCATCACACAACTATTTATCATAACCAACATGCATTTAAGATAAATTCATAGATTGTTCATACAAAAGTACATGAAGTCACGAGTACTTCGTAACATAAAAGGAAATCATTTAAGTTTGCTAAACAAACGTAGGTTCAACTGTAACATAAAAAACTCTTTAACTACTAAACGTAAAACAACTGTGACATGCCACTTACTTTCCTGCTACCTCCTTAGCAGTTAATAGACCATCCTTTCACGCGTTTCCTCTTCCTTCCCTCACTGCTACGGCTTCTCCACACTCCCTAGCTATGTGACCTGACTTACCACACCTGTAACACTTCTGGTCCTCGGTGCATTCACGGGAGAGGTGCCCCTTCCTCCCACATCGGTAGCACTGGTTTGGACCAGCCTTGCATTCCCCCAAGTGCATCTTTCCACACACCTTACATGCTCCATTCCTTGCCATCTTCTGTGTCCTTCTCCCTGCATGCTCCACGATATCCCCAGCTCTTTTAGTTCCTTTCCCTTTTTCCTCATCTCCCACTCCCACATCATCCGCCGCCAGATCATCATAGACCATCTCCGCCAACTCGACCGCAGACTCAAAGGTGACAGGTTTGCTTGTCCTGACTAACATGCGGACTCTCTGTGGTAATCCCCTCACGTAACACTTGATTCTCTTAGCCTCAGTGTTCACCATGTCAGGTACCAACCTAGACATGCGGTTGAACTCAGTAGTATACTCACGATGTGTCAAAGTCCCAGCTTTCAAGTTTAGGAACTTCATCTCCGCCCTTTCAACCTCGGCGTCAGCACAGAACTTCTTCATCACCATGTCCTTTAGGTCATTCCATCCCATTGCCTTGATCTCTTCACGGGTCTTCCTCTGCTCCACACTCTCCCACCAATACATAGCCTCATCTTCAAATGATTGGGTGGCATAACCGACAGCTTGATCGGGACGGCACTCGCTAATGCGGATAACCTTATCCATGGCGGTTATCCACTGAAGAGTAGTGACTGCGTCTCCTAAACCAGTCAGCTTGGGCGGGTCGCATCCCTTGAAGGACTTGTAGTTGCACCCTCCTTGGCCTATTCTCCTGTCATCGACTTTCACAGACTTATCCTCACTCGAGGCCCCTCTTTCTCCTTCCCCATCCTCCTTACCATCACCACCCGCCCTTTCAGCAGTTCGCTCACGGCTTCCAGCAGATCCTTCGGGATTCAGGTTCTTCACAGCAGCAACTACAGCTTGAACAATGGCTGCTTGAACTGCAGGGCTAAGTTGAACTTCTTCGTTGTTGTTCTGGTCTCCTCCAGCGGCGCTCCCTTCATCTTCGGTGTGGGAAGCTGTAAGGCCCCGTTACCGGTAACCCTACTTTCGTGTTGGATTTACTCATGAACACAGTTCTAAATATCAGAGTTAATTAAAAACTTTACGCGGAATATAAAACTTTCATAAAACATTACATATCGATTCATAATCATGTCTTAAAACATTCCTCTTGTCTTTCAAAATCAAAACATAACTTATAAAACCTATCAGATCTTCAGATGCCAGGCTTTAGTCTTCTGCCATGTGTCCTCCACTCAAGCCAGCTGTCTCATCCTACTCACCTGCGTGCATACTAAAAGTCAGCTACGCTGAGTGAGTTCTAGTTAATCATACAATACCATACAATACCTTATTACATACATACGTACTTAACCTCATAATTTTCTTTCATACACACATAAGTACTCATGCCTTCATTCTTACTTACATACTTTCTTTCTTACTTACATACTTTCTTTACATTCATAATCATACGTTTTAAAGAGCCTTTCGCCCTATAACCTCACAGATATTATAAGGGTCTGGTCCCTAACATCACAGATATTATAAGGGTCTGGTCCCTAACATCACAGATATTATAAGGGTCTGGTCCCTAACATCACAGATATTATGAGGGTCTGGTCCCTAACATCACATATATTATTAGGGTCTGGTCCCTAACATCACAGATATTATTAGGGTCTGGTCCCTTGTTTTCGAATATTAGTAGGGTTCGATTCCCTCTTCGTTACCATACAACCATACGTCATACCTCGAGTATTATTAGGGCTCGGTACCCTTTTTGTAACCATACAACCATACAACCGTCGTTTCCTTCTTTTATTAACTTTATTACGTTCATACACATAAACATACATATCATACTTGCCATTTTTATAACGTTACAACCTGACAGTACGTGCAATATCCGAAGATCGTTCACGTACCATCAAGCAATCATTCATACATAGCATACTTACCATATTTATAACGTTACAACCTGACAGTACGTGCAATATCCGAAGATCGTTCACGTACCATCAAGCAATCATTCATACATATCACATATATCACATATGGCATACACTTATCACTTAGGATAAATGTATTAGCAACACATCAAGTATGCACACAGCCCCGAAAACATAACAAGGAATGGGGCTAGAAACTCACCTGGATCCTGTTACGCTCGCCGTTGATCGTAATTCCTTTCTTTAACTGGGCTCGGCTAACTGTATAATATTTACACATATCAATTAACTACTACTACTCGTTTTGTATTTCTATCTATATATATGACCCACAACGAACGGGGGTCCGGGGGCAGCGCCCCTGGCAGCGGGGTTCTAGGGGCGGCAGCCCCTAGCGGGGTCCAAGGGGCAGAGCCCCTGGCTGGGGTTAAGCTGCCAGGTCAGCTTGGAAAAATTTTATTTTCGATAACTGCCTTAACACACTTTCCATTAGGTTTTTAATTTATTTTCTAAACGAACTTCACTTCAGGCGAAGTTAAACCTCGGGCGAACTTGGCTTCAGGCGAAGTTAAACCTCGGGCGAACTTGGCTTCAGGCGAAGTTAAACCTCGGGCGAACTTGGCTTCAGGCGAAGTTAAACCTCGGGCGAACTTGGCTTCAGGCGAAGTTAAACCTCAGGCGAACTTGGCTTCAGGCGAAGTTAAACCTTAGGCGAACTTGGCTTCAGGCGAAGTTAAACCTTAGGCGAACTTGGCTTCAGGCGAAGTTATCCTTAGGCGAACTTGGCTTCAGGCGAAGTTATCCTTAGGCGAACTTGGCTTCAGGCGAAGTTAAACCTTAGGCGAACTTGGCTTCAGGCGAAGTTAAACCTTAGGCGAACTTGGCTTCAGGCGAAGTTATCCTTAGGCGAAGTTACGCTTGAAGGCGAAGTTCATCAGGCGAACTTAATCTTGCAGGCGAAGTTATCGCGCTGCAGATCTGTTTGCCCATAACTCCTTCGTTTCTTAGCCAAATAACTCGATTTTGGTACCCACGGAATCGTATGGTCGGCGCCTACAAATCCCAACCATCAAATCGGCCTAAAATCGACGTTTTAGGGGTCCGATCTGGGCAGTTTGGGTTTCGGGTCCGGTTAACCCATCCAATCCTAACCATTTACAGTAATAATAGCTTTGTTGGATTGTTCTTACCTTACCAACTCAGATCTATCAACAAAATCTCGGGTTTCGGCTTCGAATCCTGATCGGTTAGTATGTGTGTTTTGAGGAGTGTGTGGAGTGTGTGTGGAGTTTGGTGAGAAATGAGATATTTTGGGATTTTGGGGGTATTTATATCCCTGAAATCCCATTCTCATTTATCCTATCTCAATTAATCCAAGTCCATGACCCGCTCCTACTCGATATTAATAATTAAAACGCGAAATCACTAAACATAACTTTCTTTATTTATAATTAAAATTTTAGGATGTTACAGAAGCTTCTTCTACCGAGGGTTGCCGGACAAGACGAGGCCTGCCACGACGTCCAGTGCGTCCCCCAGTTCCCACAAATTCTCCAGCTCCAGCCATCAGTATTCTTAAAGGGACAACACAAACATCATCACTCAAGGAACTATTTAGTACAAGGATAGCAAGGCTAACAGGTAATAACAGTGGCCAGCTGTGACTAGCTGATCACGTTGCTTTCCGTGTCCCAAACACTTCCCTTATGAGTCTATTTGTGCTGGTTCTACTTAAGCAGATAGTCAAATCAAACAATTAATTATCCCTACCCTGTCGTTCACATATCTTTTCTTTCTCATTAACATATATCATTTAATCATACACTTTACCTTTACTGATCTTGTTTGAGCGACACATGACATTCTTGAACTGGCATCTTCTTTCCTTTCTTACTTAAATCCCATTTTCTGTTCGAGTCTAAGCATATAGGATGCTTAAATCTCTCGAACTTATGCTCTGATACCAACTTGTAAGGCCCCGAACCCGGTAGCCCTACTTTAGCGTCGGATTTACTCATAAATACAGTCCTTCAAATCAGAGTTTATTAAAACTTTTTGCGGAATATAAAACATCAATCATTTGTTACAAAACATTGAATCTTTTCTTTGATACCATGACACAAAACTTTATATTTAAAACATCTTTACTTCTTTCATCAGATGCCTGCCGTTCAATCCATGTCGTGTGTCATCCTCATGCTAACTCAGTAATCAGCTCACCTGCGTGCATACTAAAAGTCAGCTACGCTGAGTGAGTTCTAGTTAATCAAGCAACTCATCATACAACCACTACATACATCATATACGTATCCGAAGACACGCAGTCCACTATCTGACCCGCTACTGTTTAACCACTTAATTACCCCTACAGCTTAGCCACTTAATTACAAAGGCACGTATAGGCTTTCCCTATCACGCACTCACGCTATGCCACTTAATAACGAAAGCACGTATAGGCTTTCCCTATCACGCACTCCCGCTATGCCACTTAATAACGAAGGCACGTATAGGCTTTCCCTATCACGCACTCACGCTATGCCACTTAATAACGAAGGCACGTATAGGCTTTCCCTATCACGCACTCACGCTATGCCACTTAATAACGAAGGCACGTATAGGCTTTCCCTATCACGCACTCACGCTATGCCACTTAATAACGAAGGCACGTATAGGCTTTCCCTATCACGCACTCACGCTATGCCACTAACGCTCTTACTAGACTCTTGCCACTTCTAACACGCTCTATCTCTACTTGTCTACAACACGCTTCATATCATTTACATAATAAGCAAGTCACATCAACAATCATACACGCATAATAACGATGGCACGTACAGGCTTTCCCTATCACGCGCTCACGTTATGCCACTAACACCCTTACTAGACTCTTGCCACTTCTAACACTCTCTACCTCTACCTGCCTATATCACACTTCATATCAGTTCGGTATTTACGTAATAAACATGTTACATCATAACATTCATACACACTATCAACCACTTGGAATTTACTATCCTTGGTGATACGTGCAATATCCGAAGATCGTTCACGTACCGACAAGCATTACAAATATATACCTCGTATAACATCTATAGCATACACTTACCACTTAAGGTAAGTGTATTCACACTTCACATCGAGTATGCACACAGCCCCGAAAACATAACAAGGAAATGGGGCTAGAAACTCACCTGAACACGGTTACGTTCTCCGTTGATCGTAATCCCTTTCTTCAGTTGTGCACGGCTGACTTACCAACTCAGATCTATCAACAAAATCTCGGGTCTCGGCTCCGAATCTTGATCGGTTAGAATGTGTGTGTATGTGTGTGTTAGGAGTTTTAGGGTGTAGGGTGAGAATGAAGATATTTTGGGTTTAGGGGATATTTATATCCCTTAAATCCCATTCTCATTTAACCCATCTCAAATAATCCAAGTCCACAACCCGCATCCATTACCCAACACTAGCCCGATTCATACCAACTCCTATTCTGTTATTTATTTCCTGATAACCCGAGTAAACTTTCTCTCTAATATTAAGTAATATAATTAATATTATCTTGAAATTTCGGGATGTTACATATTACCCATGAATAGTTATGATAAATGAGATGAGAGTTATAACTCATTTGTTAAAATTATTTTGACCCATGACCCATGGATATATAGGATAAATAAGATGAGGAATTAGAGAATTATTTTGACCCATAACCCATGGAGAGATAGGATGAATGAGATGAAAAATTAGAAAGGAAATTATAACACATTTGTCAAAATGGTTTTGCCCCATAACCCATGGATACGTAGAATGAATGAGAAGAGAGATTAGACCAAAAATGAATGTGAGATCTATTATTTTCTTTTATTAGTATTGTTAGATTAGATGTTAGATTGTTCTATTGTTCTATTGTTTATGTTATGTCCTATGTTGTAGACTAATAAAAACTAGTTGCATATCCGTTGTTCTGATGGTGCATTAACGTACGATCGGTTATTTTGGGTTAAGTTCGTTATAATACCGAACTATATTAAAAAGTTTAATCTATCAACACCGAAACTAACGTGTTTAGAAAAATATGCGCTGCTAACAAGAAAAACATAAAAATAAATTAGTAAAGGTTCCAAACAGTATCAACACTTGTATCGATGAGAATAGTAACAAACATCGTATAACTTATTATAACTAAGCTAGCATATTTATAAATACAGATACAGTACTGGCACTGTATTTTATTGTGTGGTTTTATAATTTAAATTATTTGTGTTTATTGTATAATAAAATATTAAATGCAAGTAAAAAACTAATTGAGTAATAATTACAGTTAGTTAAAACTTTTACATTTGATTTAATCAGGGCTTTAGTGAATTTATGTTTACCTACATAACACCTAAATGTCATTTTAATTAAATAATTAATTAAAACCATTACACTGAGCATAGAGACCTTGTCCACAAATAGAAATTAAATGCTAAGATATCTGATTGAGACTTGCCTAAATATAAATATATAAGCTTCCCACTTCACGTGTACTATCAACCACTAATATAAAATGATAAATACATCACTTAAAAGTAAAAGGTGTGTTTTTTTTTGGAGGATTGGAAGAGAAGACAGATTAATTGAGTCGTGTGGGAAAGAGTGTCAGCTCCAGTCGAATATGGAGGGCTCGGGCTGAGATATCTACGGGATACAAATGTCTCATTATTAGCAAAATGGTGGTGGCGGTTTAAAAACGAGAGAGACAAGTGTTGGTGGTGGGTAATTTGACAGTTTCATCATTCATCTAGATTCTGGTTAGTCGTTCCTGGTAAACTATCGTATGCAGGTCCGTGGAAGCAAGTCGTTAAAATATCATCGGAGTTCGAATCGTCCGGGGTTGAGCTTGGGAAACTGTTTCGAGCTGTAGTAAAAAACGGGAAGAAAACTTAGTTTGGTTAGATAATTGGATAGGGGATTGCCCGTTGCGTGAGCGATTTCCGAGCCTTTTTTCAATCGAAAAGGCGAAGTGGTGTACGATGATGGATCATTTATTTATAATGGATGGTGTGATATGTGGTAGGTGGGAATGGCAAGAGCTCCCATGGGACAGAACCTTCTGAATGAACTTAGAGGCTTGCTATAAATGTATGCCAACAAGTACTATTGGAGTCCGGAGACGACTCAGTTCTTTGGTGTGGAGATTCATCGGGTGTATTTACAGTCCGGAACACTATAAATTTGTTGCTGGAGTATTCTTTGAACAGTCCGGATCAAGTGTTTGAATGGAATAACCGGATTTCCAAAAAAGGTCGGATTCGTCGCGTGGAGGGCTATGCTTAATCGATTACCGACACTAGATGTGCTGGTTAAAAGAACATCCTGGTAAGTTCGCAGGAATGTCCGATGTGTAATAGGGAGGATGAATCTATGGAACACATTTTTATATCATGTGAAGTGGCACAAGAGACGTGGTGTTTGATATCACAATACGGTACAAGGTACCTTTGATTTATGATTTTAGTGTCTGGGTTTTAGTTGAGCTACACAGATACTCAGCGCTTCCTAAAGATAAAGTGAAAGCGTTTCACGCGGTTTGTTTGATAACGTTATGGTGTCTTTGGAAGAAAAGGAATGCAATAGTCCATCAGGGAAAACCAATCCACCTACAAAGCTCGATCGAAGAAATAAAAGTTCTTGGCTTCCTTTGTATTAAGAGTAGATCGAGGCGAAGTCGGTTGTCATGGGAGGATTGGGGTGAGTTCCTGTTGTACTTTGACTTTCAGGTGTGATACATGTATTTGGTGGCGGCATGAACAATAGGCTTATTGCTGCTTTTTCTTGTTTTTTGTGTAATGCTCTAACGCCTTGCTAGTAATCTAATAAAAATTTGGTTGATTGATAAAAAGAAAGTTGATCCTTCCCGCTTTCACGTGCAGATTAAGTTTTTTAAGATTTTCTATTATAATTACACAAACTAGCATTTGTTTGGTGAAAACCAAGGTTAAAGATTTCCTATTAATAATTCAAAATAACCTTTGTTTTATGAAAACCAAGAGTAAGGATTTCCTATTAATTATTCAAAATAGCATTTGTTTTATGAAAACCAAGGTTAGAATTCTTTAAAGCTAAAGCTCTCATGGTGGATAACTTGATGTATGACATTAATACTATTTTTTTTGGGTCAAAAATCGAAGTAAGCGATAAAGACTTTGATAGGGAGAAGTAGAGCATGTTTAATTTTGTCAGTTTTTTTCCACTGTAAAAAAATCTATAGTAAACTGAGGTTTTCGTCCTTGTGATTTGTTCAAATCTGCGGTTTTGGTCCAATAGTTTCAAATTTGCGATTTTCGTCCATGTGGTTTCATTTCATCTGCAATTAAACTCGAATTCACTGATCCTGTTAAGTCTAGTTGTTAAACCCATCAGCGTGTCCTTCACGTTAGGGGCAGTTTTGTCCTTTTTCTTCCCAAATAAAACCCAGTCCTAATTCCCAAGCCCCTTCACGTGAGGCGTCGGGGTGTATTTTGGGGGAAAAAAAGGACAAAAATGCCCCTCACGTGAAGGACACGTTGATGGGTGTAACGACCAGACTTAACGGGATTAGTAAATTCGGGTTTAATTGCAAGTGAAATGAAACCACATGGACAAAAATCGCAAATTTGAAACTATTAGACTAAAAGCGCAAATTTAAACAAATCACATGAACGAAAACAATAGTTCACTTAAAAAACTATTATAGAGGTAGTACTTTTGTTGTTCATGTTTGCCGTTCTCTTGTAAGTTTAGGTACTTGTGGCTTGTAAGTTATTTTTTTCATTTTATAACATTTGGTCTTTTAAAAAATTTTTATTCAAAGTGACTTGATGTGGTTCGCATGGGAGATGATTGACTCGAAGAGTTGAATAAGTTTCGGTACTTGTGGCTTGTAAGTTTATTTTTTTAATTTTATAATATTTGGTCTTTCAAACAAATTTTATTCAAAGTGACTTGATGTAGTTCGCATGGGAGATGATTGAGTCGAAGAGTTTGGCATCGAATTTAAAAGCCATCAGCCAAGAAGCAAAAGGTTTAAGCCCTAAAAATGTTAAAGCTAATTTTAAATATGAAAATTTCTCAAAAATGCCCAATTATAATATGAGATTCTATTTTTATTCACTTAAATAAAAGTTTTCAGAAATGTTCCCTACAAGCACGTCCTAGACGACGTGTTAGGCCTTAACATGTATTTCACGACCTGTTAACCTCTAACGCGCGTCTTTCACGGCATGTTAGCCTCTAACGCGTCTTTCACGACATGTTAGCCCTATTAATTGTTTTTTTTAATATTACGTTATTATATTTAATTTAATACATATTTGTCATTTCTTTTATAACTTGTAATATATAAATTTATATATAATTTTAAATATGTCGTTGAGACGTGTTTATTTTTTTTACATGTTGTCATAAATTTTACTTAAAACGGAGTGTCTAATTGATATTAAAATGTTTAATAAAATTTGACCAGTCTCGTTTTAAGTAAAATTTATGCCAACACGTAGATAAAAATAAGTAAGTCTCAACGGTATATTTGAAACTTTATAAAACTTTATGCATTACAAGTTATAAAAGAAGTGACAAATATGTATTAAATTACTTATAATAATGTAATATTAAAAAAAAACAATTACTAGGGTGACATGTCGTGAAAGACGCGTTAGAGTCTAACATGCCGTAAAAGACACACATTGGAGGTTAGTAGGTCGTGAATAACGCGTTAAGGCCTAACATATCGTCAAAGACGTGTTTGCATGAGACATTTCTATAAACTTTAATTTAAGGGGATAAAAATAGAATCTTCTATTATAATTGAGTCATTTTGAGAATTTTTCCTTTTAAATATGCTTTGTAAATATTGAATTAATTAATGCATTTATATATATCTACTTCCTAAATTCATTAATTATATATATCCACTTCCGAAGAAGAAAAGACAGTTTTAGGGAAAGTCTGGAGGTAGTTAGTATATCAGATAAGATAAAAGAGAGAAGATTGAGATGATTTGGACGCATTAAAAGAAAACAAATTGCATACCCTATTAAATTAGTAAAAAAAAATATTATAGAGGGGGATGGGTAAAGACAGACCCAAATTGACTTGAAGCAAAAGAATTAGACGTGATTTGATAGACCTTCACATCTCCGAGGATATGGTTGATTATGACTTCTTGAAGACGTATAATTAAGGTTTAGAGTTTAGCTGGAAGATTTAATTTTGGTTGGAAATGTGTCTTAGCATCGTAACTATACCTATTTAGCTAGTATTTAGTATTCTCGACATGCATGTGCTGATCACACAGCTGGTTTCGTGTCAGGTGTCGGTTACGCGTCTGACGGCAGCTTCACGTCAGGTTCCAGTTTCGATTCAAAAGACAATTTCGAGTTTTGCACTTGTTGCGTTTGGAATGCGCCCGACACCATATATGCGTTCAATGTCAGTTACGTTAACAACACGTTCAATGCCGGATAAGTGTTCGTTGCCAGTTACGCTACGCTGGTATTTGCAAAATTGCGTCAATTTAAGAAATTCAAAGAATTTACGAACATAAATTAAGGAGATGCAAGGGCGGTGTAAAAAGTTATCTTGCTGAATCTCAATTTTAGAAGGACACACCTGATATTGGCTATAATATTAAATATTAGATTAGATTAGATGTGAGAACCGGGAAAAAAAAATTACACGTAATGAAGTACGGTGAAAGTAAAGCGATATGACAACTTTTTTCTTTTCCTTCTTTTTTTTTCCAGATATTCCTTAAACATATTTTTTGAGCGATAGATTTTTGTCATGTAAAGGATTTGAACCTAAGACCTCCTAACCTCTTAGCATTTTAAAAGCTTAAAGCAAGGGTTCATTCGCATTTTTTTCCCCGACAAAGGTCTCATCAAACTCCATTAGTTAGTGTACAGTACCTGACGTAAAATGTGCAATGCTTGAAGCATGAAACCCTTTTGGTTATCAAAATTAATGCAATGAAACCCACGATATTTAATGCATTGAAATCGACTATACGATTAATACAATAGTCAAATATTGCAAGTGACATAATTCACCGGGTCCTTTGGTGTTGGTGTTGGGCCGACAATTCATGGCTAAATAGATTCAACATGCTTAATCCTTTAATGTGTGACACCCACATTTTTAGCACGGGCCATTGGTTTAAAAGCATTGTCCCGGAAATAGGTCCGAAGTTTTTTTATCTTTCTAAAAACAATTTATTAACTAGTTTAGAAGTCATTTTCAACTTAAATCATACACCGCACACATTTTAATTTATAATTTAAACTTATCCAATACACATTATCATCATCGTTTGGTTCTTCTTCTGAAGTTATTTTATCCCATTAAAAACTTTCACTCGTACAATTCATCACGAAGACTCGATCATCAGAGTTGATCATCTTGGCTTTCCCGCCCCAATCATGGTTCGGTCCAATCTTATCCTTCCCCCCATGTGCTGACATACTTGATAAATATTTACTTAAACATCGTTAGAAGGTTTTATAAAGTTTAACACCAAATTAGTATCTCGACATAAATATATATTATGGATACAAGTTCTCAATTTGAAACACAACCATATAAGTACAGTTCCAATCCGTAACTTTACGATTTTTGTGTTGTAACCTTTTAGCATTCATAAGTATTTTTCATTGGTCTTTCATCTTAATTCACGAACATTACATACATTTCTTACGTCTTAAAGCCAACGTATGTATTAAATGAACCAATCTTCACGAACGAAAGACAATTTACGTGAGGATTTAACAAGAATAAACCAATCATCACGAGACTAGTTGTAACAAAAATGTTAGAATATACTGAAGCAAAATTCCCATAGTTTTTGTAGCATACATATATCTCTTAAAGCATAGGTGGGCTTACTTCTTTTTTCTTTTTTTTGCTAAAATCAAAAAGATTACAATAAAGTGGCAAGTAAGCGGGCGGTAAGCTGCGCCGCAATCTCTTTTTAAATAGTAAATCAATATATTTCTTTTTGAAAGAAAAATATTACTCCTACCCATACGTTGATAAATCTAATATATATATTTCTTTGCCATGTTTGAACCTTAGACCTTCCTTCTTAAAAGCATGTGTCTCTATCAAATGGGCTAGTCTCACATCGGCTTTTATAACTTAAACGAGTAGTCAGTTAATAGCCGTGAATTTAAAAAAAAAAACTATGGAAATCAGCTCCTCACTTTGGTATTATAAGTGTTAGGTAAATTAAGTGGAAAAAAAAATCGACTATGATAAACCTAGTAACCGCATGTTATGATCAATTATGATTCACCTCTTCAAATGTAGAGATATAAGGGTATAACCGAATTACAAAATAAGAAAACAATGATAAAAAGTCAACACTCAAACTAGATATAAAACAATGGTTAACAAACTAACAAAAAGATGAATAATAAATCAAGTAATAGTAGCAATCAATAAATTTTATGCACAAACAAATTCTAGAAATTATATTATATATATATATATATTAAAAGGCAACTAGCGGTTACTCACATAATACCACTGATCATAATATGTACAACCTTTTGAGCTTGGCATACAAGCTGTTGATGCTTCTGATTTGTTACACGTCATAGCACGTCTTTGTCTGTTTCCAACTGCCATCTCTACTCTACCCACCAAACCTCATATTTTCCTCTTCTGCTTCTTTCACCTAAATCGATGTGAAGAATAACAACAAAAGTAGGTTTAGTCTTCTGATTTATGTGTGTAATCCTTATATGTTTGTTCGAATCTGTTGTAATCACGATCGATTGAGACGAAACCCTAACAATAGTAGATTGACACATCATATACGGTTAAACATGTAGGTTATCAATCCATTGTTCTCCCAATGATTTGTTCTGTTTTAGTTTCCTCCGTTTAGTGGATTTCAAATGTATTGGTTTGGGTTTTTGGTTTATTAGATGAAGAGAAACCCAATGGCTTAGGTGTATGACAATTCGGTTGGCTCTAAGCATGATGAAGAGGGCAATTATGTGAATTTTTGTCCCCGACTTGAATTCACCAACAGTAAAGGATTTCTCTACCGATTTCCTTGGTATATACTTGACTCTTGGTTATAGTTTTCATTATAAAATAGCTTAGAATTGCTAATGGTGTTGGTGTGTTGTATTGTGTGGTTTTAGTAGTTGATGTGCTCACATTGTTGACATTTAATAGACATCTTGATACCTTTCAACATCAGTTTATAAATTTTAGATTTTATCCCTTTCATGAGTGATAGAGTATGTGCAATTTATTCATTTCAGAATTGCAATTGTTAGTTGACTTAGCATATTTTTCAGCTTATGAAATTGCAGGATACTAAAGAGATTGGAAATAAGGCTCTACTGTAATCGTATGATTTTTGCTATAATATAGCGGTGCTTATTGCTGTTGCAGGCAACTTTCAGCTAATCTTCTCGGTAAGGTTTTACTTTAGCTACGTTTGAAAGCATTTGTATCATCATATAGGAACAAAGTAGAAATTGAAAGAATTCTGTATAATCATTCACAAACGATTTTTTAAGAAAAATTTCTATAATTTTATGGATAATTAGAGGTTGAAACATTTTTATTAAAATAAGGATGCTTTGGAGTTTAAGCAATCAACTAAGAGTTTTGAGACCTTTGAAGATGAGTAGCATTAAACTGTGCTTACGTCACTAGAAACAACATAACCAAAAAAAGATCTTATGGCATTGATCTATCTTCATACTTTTGTGCATATAAATTCATAAAACTAACTTGGATTATATTGATTTTGATTTGGTAAATTCTATTGTAGGAGGTTGAATAAAGGACGCATTCGAAGAACCCATTGTTGGCATCGATATTTCGGACACAAAAAATATGCTTGCCATTATTTAGATTGATATGACTATAACCGTATTTGAAGAAGTTGAGCATCTACATAAGCTAGAACCATGAAACCCGGGTGATTATGGGATGGAGTTGCAAAGCTACGAAAGATGATCATTTTTTTACAATGTTAAAAGGCATAATCATTGATTTGAAAAATTAACTCGGATTTTGATTGATCCATGATAGTTTAGAATACTATTTTGAAGTCAAATTGATCCAAAAGATGGATATGAAGGTGTCGAAATCATTAAGATGGAAGCTTAATTCAGACACACCCTACTCCTATGTTGAATTGATCAATTGAGGGTTGATTCACCATTTTAATTCTTTAGTAACATCAAGACTTGATTAAGTTCTTATGGCACTCTCAGTTAAATATAGTTATTGGATTTATTAATATTATTATTTTTTTACTTTATGGCCGACCCGCTAACTTCTGTTTTGTTCATGTTTGGTTATTGAATATGTAACTTTGCGGATGAAGTTTGAGAGATAGTTTTGCTTGCAACCTTAAGATTGATTGATAAAGATGGAAGTGGGTTCATAACTATGTATGAGTTTCAGCAAGTTCCCAAGTAGTAATTTCAAAAGTGGATGGCATTATACATTACTAAAATAGTGAGTTAAGAAGCAAAGTTGCAGTGATTTTGTAGCAGAAAGATGACAAACTAAACTATTTAATTAAATAGATTCTAGATTATTTTCTATGATTTTCCTTTATATGATGGTCTTGATCATTGGTGAAAGTTATTGACAAATCTTCTAACAAGTTTGTTGATAGTTTTTATACATAGATTACATTTATTTATTTATTTTTGGTCTTATAAGGTCATTTATATTGAAACAACCCGCCACAACACCCGTGCACCAGATATAGTAAGATACTATGAATTTAGGAGAGGAGTATAGTAAGATATGGTGAATATTATAGAGTAAGAGATGAGGTTGTGAGATATAAGTGCATTGTAAGATACTGTGAATTTAAGAGAAAAATATATGATGTTGTCACGCATATGCGTATTGATGCGCCGCAACGCGCGCGGGTAAATTTTCTAGGTACTATTTAATTTGCAATAATCACTAATAACAAAATTATTTAATCAGTTTGTAATAGTCAGTGAACCATGTAAATTGTTATAAAATGCATTTATTACAATTTAATTTTTCTATTTGATAGAATTAAATGATTTGACAATTGTTATGAATATAAATTTATTGATATAAGTTTAAGAGAACATATTATTTTTACATATGTTTTCACGTCTTGTAGGTTTTGAAGATATTGTCTTATCAAATATGGAATTTAAAGTATTGTAGCCAACCAACAACATTTTAAGAAGGATATGGGTGGCTTAATAAATGAAGACCGGGATTTTGTGATCTTCGGTTCGATTCTAAGGGCATTCAGGTTTTACTACCAAGTGCCTTTGGCGGGTGGTTGTTCCTGAAACTTTTGATAATTTGGAGGTGCTTAAGAGCTCCGTATGGTTAGGTTGGACCATTTTCCGGTAGCCTTTTGCTCTTAGGTCACCTTATACATAGTACCCGGGCAATTCTCTGTTAAAAAAAATATTGTGGCAGACAATTTATTTAAAGTGCATCAACACCAAAGAAAATGAAAGAATTAATATGGGCAGTGAACGCACATTTTGGTGAGCTTTTTGTTGGGCTGTAATTTTGATTGGGTTTGAATTATATGGGCCGACCTACGAGTACAGGCTTTCAAAAGGGCGGCTTTGGGCTGAAAAACTTGATGTGTATTGTTAGTATTGTTACTATTGTATGTAAATGTAACTAATCATATATTTATATCCAACATCATGTTAACAAGTAGTAATCCTAGCTACTTACTTGATTGATTAATATGCTTAGACATAATAACTACGTTAATCATATGTATGATATGAAATAATTAGTTTGTTTTACTTTTATTCACTTTTGTCTAGTCGAATAAGGACCTACTAGTTATTAATCATATGTTAACTAGTAGTAATCCTACGGTTAGTGTGTTTGTACAAAACCAAGATAAGCTGGTTGATTAAACATTATATCTGATTGTATGACACAATGTAAAAAATACAATAAAAAACACAATTGTATGACACAATGTAAAAAACACAATGAAAAAAAACACAATAATAAATACATTTGTATAACACAATTTTGTAAAACACAATACGTAAAAACCAACTACTTTTTTTTTAATTTTTATATAACAATATGGTACTCATATAAAAGATAAAAAGACACTCGTTATTATGGTGAATTTGTTTTTCAATAAAAACGTCGTAAAAAAAAGTCATTGACGTTTTAAAATGATGGGGGAATTTAGCATGTGCCTAGCATGTGGAAAAAGAAAGTCAACAAATGTCTTATTCCTTTTATGCCCTTCCCCTTATTTTCACACATTATTTCCACATAAACTAATCTCAACCCTCCATCTTAAAATTCAATGGACAAGATTACTTCATATCATTTCTACAAAAACTATACTTCCTATTATAACCTAACCCATATAAATAATTACAAGTGTGTATCTATTAGTAAAGTTAAACAATGTAGATTACTCCTCAAGCAATTAACAATCATTGATTAATCATTAACATGATTTACAACTAATGAGACTGATCAAAACACATCTTCTAGCCTTAACATACTTGACATTATACCCAACAAAAAGTCATCAAACTAAAAATATAGGTAACAATAGTGTTTTCACTTTTCAAATGGTTAGAACCCTAATCTTCAAATTATAAACAAGAAATCAATTAAGTACCTTCCTAGCCTTTAAAACCGACCAAAGTCATTCATCATTTGTTGTTGCGGATGAACCGGAGAACCTTCTTGTTGCTGATCTCTTTCCTGCTTTAATCTTTCCATAGTTTGCAAAGATTCAAAGTACTTGAACATACCATTACTTTGAATGTAATCCAACATAGAACCATTGTTAACAATATTATTATTATTTTTCTCATCAGTATTGTTATTATTATTCTCACCATTCCATGATCCTATCAACCGTTGTTGTGCACCTTTATTGTTGTACAAAACCATATCTTGCATAATCGGAACTTGACGAATATTACTATTATGCATATTGGCTAACTGATGTTGAGTTTTATAAAACTTGAGTTCTTCACAAACCCTTTGGAACTCGCCTAACGGCCCCAACACCGGATCAATCACCCGACAATTCGCTTCCCAGACGAGCGAATCCACCGCCTTTTTCGCGTCTTCAGTGGTTAACCCCTTAACCATTTTTGTCACATTACTAACCCCAAAAACCCTATGAACCGCTTGAAACTCTTGGGTTTTTTCAGCAGGAAAAAACGGTGCCAAGATACACTTTTGGGTGCACTTCTTTCTTTGGTGGCGGCACGATGCACATGCCGGAAGTCCACCACCGTTTGCGATGGTTGTGGACGGCGGAGATGCGGTTTCAAGAACCCTAGTTGTGGAGTCAGAGGTTGAACTATTGTGGCTAGTCTCCATCTTATTATTATTATATTATTATTGTCCTGAGTAAATCAAGAAAGCAATGAAAGAATATTAATTGAATGATGATTTAGTGTTTAAAACTAAAATCCAACATGTATGATTATTAATATGAAAAGGGTGTGTTTCTTGAATCTTGAATATAATAAAAATCTTGAAAAAGATAAGAAGATGCATACCAATAAATGCTGTGTTTGCGTGGTGGTGGTCGGTGACGGTGGTTTAGGGTTGCAGTTGAGTCTTGTTAATAGACAGTTTAGGGATTTTATTATCGTGTGCAGGTGGTTTACATGAACACGATAGAAGAAGGGTGTGAGTTGAATTTTATATCCAAAACAAATCACTTCACCCCCTTAGGTTTTAGAAATGGCAATCTTCAGTCGAAATATTTTTTTTTCTCTCTCGTGTTTGTCAGGATAAACGAAGGGGTAATGAGTAATGACCAAAATGTCGATTTGACTCATCCACGTCAAGAGGGTTTTTATTTGACCAACCTAATTTTGTTAAAATGTTCGGTCTAAAACTTGTTGACCTGTTGACTTTATAATCATTATATCGATGAGATGTATGGCAAACCAGAGTCTGCCACTTCTATATAGTAATCTTGTTGGAATACAAATAATCTTTTCAGAAGCCAAATTATAATCTCGTAGGAAGCCAAAGTATAATCTCATCGGATGTCGAAAAAGTTTTGTGAGACGCTAACATAATATCATTGAACCAATGGTTTTAGAAATGACAAAATTTGGTTGACTAAAAATCACTTCAAGTTAATGATTAAAAGTTAGCGACATGATTTGGCGTGGTTGTTTTAGAAAAGGTTGGTTCAATGAGAATTTTATTGATGTTGACCTGGTCAAACGGACATTTCGGTCATTATCTCATTCAAATTAAAACCAAACTTGTAGGGGGGTTTAAAGAAGACAAAATAGAATGAGTAAGGGTTGACGTGGATTATACAGGATGTTCGATACGGTATAGGCAACTAAATCCGGGGGTAGATGTTCTCTAAATTTTGCAATGATATGCGTGATATTAACGACCCTATCCCTAAATGCCACGTGGCAATTTTATAAAATTGGGTGAATTTGATTTTATTGTGCATTAATTAATATACATATTTACTTTCAAAAAATTTAAAAGGATTTCCGGTTAAGAAACTTTTATAAAAGCTAAGAGCCCATCTTTTATAAAGTTATATTTAGAAGAAACCATGGAAATTATATGCGAGCTATGTGTCTATGTTAGAATTTAGAACTTAAAAGTTTTCATGTGGTACATTTATTAAAAGAATATAATAAGTGTATCTAATGAGTGTAGAAGAAGACTGATCACGAACGATGATGTGATATAAACGAAATTTCCATGATTAACCTAAGATTTAGTTTAACATGCACAAAAACCATGTTCTACGAACTTATGTCAAACCATTCTTTGTATATAAATATTCAAATTCAGAACATTTACTCGACGGGTCTAGAAGTCAAAATTGATATAAGGACATCATGTGTCCGAGGTATAGCATTAGCCCGACAAAGAGGACAATTATCATGCGAAAAAAGCCACATATCAATACATGAAACATGAAAAACATGTGCACATTCCGGCATTATTCTAGCCTCCTCATTTTCCTCAAACTCACCCAAACAAACCACACATGTCACTTCCTTAAATTCTTTCGAGTACTTATGAACGGCCAACAACATCGACGAACCACTTGAGCTCGTGTCACTAGTACCAACGGGGAGCGATAATTTTGAGTTGTTGTCACGGGCAACCCGAATTCTTGGACTACGATTCATATTTGGCGGTCTAGCTGGCTCGGTCATGGTGTGGGGACCACTACGGAGACAATTAACGGTTAAGCAATGGATTAAAGCGACTAAAATCGCGCCAGAGACGACCCCGAGAACCCCGACTAAGAGTGGATCAACACTATGGTGATGTGAGTTGCCCATAGTTAGAGGGTAATTGTTTAGTGATTTGATTATTATTGAAATTGATTGAATATGTTAACATATATGTTTGGTGGACATAAGTTTCGGTTGACGTTGATGGCACGGTGTATTTGCAAGACTTTGATCGCAAATTTGGAGCCAAATTAACAAAGGGTTAAAAAAATGCGTTATTATATGTATAAAATATGTGATGTGCGAAATATTTTATAGGTTAGTTCATTCGCGGCGGTACGGCATCGATCAATGGATATATGTTGTACCAAAAGTAGTAGGAACATGCATTATTTACGGTAAAATAAAATAATGTTTTCTAAGTGTTTTTTAAGTTATAATATCATTAATATACTATATTTCTTTGTATTTTGAAAATGTATTTTTTTATAATTTCTTTTAAAAAGAAAAGTATTTCATATTGGTTTGTAACAAGTCAGAGTTGGCTTGATTTGTAAACGAGCTAATTTCAAACGAGTTTTTCGAGTGAGTTCTAAGTCACAAGGTATTTGAATAACTTAGACGTAGTATGGGACAATAATTAGTATCATGTGTTAAGCTAAAATTTGGATACATATTAAAATACTATATAAAAAAATTGGAAGGTGATGAGTTACAAATTCGGAAAAAAAAAACAACTATTTGAAGAGAATGAGTTGTTCACATATGATCTCATGGCAGGTGGTGTTGGGTTAACAATTTAAGGGGTAGACGGAGGCGGCGTTATGGTGGGTGGTTGACGTGGAGAGGGTAAACGCTGCCACGACCAGCCTAAGAGCATCCGCAATGGTAAACATTAACAAACCGTCACATCATGTGCACGCCATTTTCCAAACTTTTTCAAAAATCAGTATTTTCTTCCACAACAACAAACTTGTATAAACTTCGTTAAAAATATTAATTTGTAGACATATAGTGTATAGATATATGATGTGAGAGATTGAGAGTGATGTGATATGTTAGCCTACAACCTCTTGTTCGCCTATCATTTAAAGATGTAAACTTGCCACAAACTTGCTCTACAACGACAAGGTTTGTGGCTGACACAGTTTTCAAAACACAAACTTAATCACTTCACCCGCGTTACAGGTGTTAAGAGTGAAAGTTGTACCGTGCTGACTCTTGATGGGTTAAACACGAAGAACCAAAATATGATCCATTGATATATCCCGACACTCTACAATACTACTATGCGAATGCACCATCATTTACTCATGGGCCTACCACCACTCATTTTGCTCCATGTGCTTTTGTTCACGGAATAAAACATTGTTTCATTTTTATATATTTTTTTAATTATCTATTTTAAATTATTTTTATATTGTGTATGATTTTACTATATACATTTGTCTGTTTTTATACGCTCATGCCTATTGTGTATGTTATGTCATTTATTCATGATGGTTACAAAAAATTCAGTAATATTGGGATTAACCTTTCTTGCTAGACACAACAAAAAATGAAGAAAAATTTGTAAGACAAATTATTCAACATCATCTTGTTTGTTTTGTGCTTTCATGTCTATGGCTATCGATTCAGACACCAACACGTCCTTTTGTTCTAATAATTCAAAACTATGTTTAGAGAAGGACGAAAGTTCAACCAAGTCATAATGCATTTTGTGCCACACACACGCATGAATGGTATGTTAAGACTGGGTGCAGTGGAACCACGCTCCTTGCCGTATCACCAGGGCTGGCAAATGTGCTAAACACCATTACAATTTTAAAATTGAGGGCGCCAAAGGGCAAGGGTGGTATCTTGATGACTCGATGAAAGGCGTGAGAGCAAAAGAGAACCATTGGGGGTGAGGTGAGGTCTCCAACTCAAAAATCTATCCGTTGGCCATTTAAAACAAAACAATTAATTTTAAAAATCTATAAATAATAACCTTTTTACCTATTTTTTATTGGCATCTTTGATTTTCTATCTACATCTCCTACCTTTCTTCCCCTTTAAATATATTTTGAAGCTCAAATACTCTACTCCAAAGATGAACCCATAAAACATGACCCAAACAACCTTTTTTTCTAAAACCTTCCTCAACACGACCCAAGCAACCCGTTGTACCATACCCCAAATCCCCAACACGACCCAAACATCTTTAATCCTAACTTCTTTCACCAAGACAACGGTTACCGCCCCCTTTTGAAGACACAACCCACATATGATCCAACAAATGCAGTCGAGCATGCCAAAAAAAAAACACAAAAAAAAAACAATCAGAAAGTGAGTCTGTAGAAAAAGTAATTGAAAGGCAAACGAGTGACGAGGAGTTGACATTGGCTCTTGCATGGGTCAACATTTCTGAGGATCCAAGGACGGGTAAGTTATTTAATTTTTTTTATTCTAAATAGGTGATAATCAAAAGAGTGATGTGTTTTGGTGTCGGATCGACCCGTGAAAATTTCACACAAGGATGGATCGAGGAGAATGTTGGAACCAAAAATCAGGGTGAGTGGATGACAACTCGACAAAATCTTGAACAATTTAACTCTCTCCAACCGGCTTTCAAATGATTGTTCAAAAACAAGCGATGCAAATGTCGTTGACATCTTAGTTGAGGAACACTCGTTAATATGGACAAACCTTGAAAAATTGTAAGGAAAAGCTCAAAGTGGCATCTCATCCTGTTGATGAGTCGATCGCATAAATGGTCGAAAGCGTCAACTTCCAATGATTATGTCTTGTCGCAACCCGATTCAGCTACACGTTCTCATATAAATCTTAATGATAAAGACCACGAGATGGATTCGTGAGGAACCAGTTCATCCAATCGAGAGAGACAGAAAGAAAGTATAAAAAACAAAGTCTAGTCTTCATCTTAATCCAATCCAAAGTTCAATAAATAAAGTTGAAAGTTTTGACTTAAAAATTTAAATGCCTGCTATCATTTAACACAGTGTACCCGTGAAATTTGAAAAAGAAAAAAGAAAACGCCGAAATTTAAGAACAAATATAGCGACAATTATAATTAGTATTCTCGTATCGTTATTTTCATCCCTTCTTATTTTCGGTTTCATTTGGTTATAACTTTCTTTTTATAGTAACTTTTAAGAGTTAATGGCCATTTTCGTCCCTGTGGTTTGCTACTTTCGCCACTTCAGTCCAAAATTTTTAATTTTGTCAATTTAGTCCTCATAGTTTTAAATTTTAGCCAATTACGTCCCATCCGTCTAACGGCATCCAGCTATGCCGTTAGTTTAAGGGTATTTTTGTCTTTCTCCTTTTAATTTTGAGTTAATGGTCATTTTAGTCCCTGTGGTTTGATATCTTTGCCAATTCAGTTCAAAGTTTGAAAATTTGTCAATTTAATGTTCAGTTTAATTCAGTTTTTTTTATTTTTTATGTTTTTTGTTTATAACCCTAAAGAGCATAATTCAAGTCCAAAACCATCGAGCAACCTCAAATACTGGTATGCATTTACTCTGTTGACAACAGTAATCATACCCCCCCCCCTTATATTTAGTTTCTAGACATTTCCTAAAATCTTCTCCATGGTGGAATTCAATGGTAAAATGGTCAAGGTAATTCCCTGAAATCGAATTATACACAAAAAACTAAAAATTGTTTTGTTGATTAATGTATAATAGTTGATTACGACCCAGATTTTCGTTATGATATGTTAATCTCTAAACCCAAAATATTATGCATTTATCAAAGAAACGATTTTTAGTTTTTTCCGTACAATTCGGTTTCACGGAATTGCTTTGACCACTTTACCATTGAATTCCACCATGGGGGAGAGTTTAGGAACCGTCTAGAAACTAAATACGAGAGGAGGGGGTATGATTACTGCTGTCGACAGAGTAAATGCAGACTTGTTTTGGGCTTGGATAATGCTCTCTAGGGTTATAGAAAAAAACTGACTTAAATTGACAAAATTTCAAACTTTGGACTGAATTGGCAAAAGTATCAAACCACAGGGACGAAAATGACCAATAACTCAAAATAAAAAGGAGAAAGACAAAAATACCCTTAAACTAACGGCATAGCTGAATGCCGTTAGACGGATATGATGTAATTGGCTAATATTTAAAACTATGAGGACTAAATTGACAAAAATACAAATTTTGGACTGAAGTGGCGAAAGTAGCAAACCACAGGGACGAAAATGGCCATTAACTCTAACTTTTAATTTCATTTCAAGATTATGTTGTTTTTTTTTCAATTAAATTAGTATTTAAATAAACAATAATTAGCAAATCATCATGCACCTTCAAGATTCTTCCATTGAAATTTACCCAAAGATCACTTTCTTTTAACTTAAAAAAGGCTTGGTATATCGATACTAGATTGTTTATTTTGGCACTAGGTAAACTTATATGGCTCGTGTAAAGGTTATACGAGTCGTATAGGTCTAAAATTATGTCAGTTTGTGTCAGCGAGTGTCAGGTTCTTCGTTGTCTCGTATAATCCCTATATGAGTTGTATATGCTCCTTGGCTCGTATAGGCATTTTTGTTTACTTAAAAAAACATACAAAATATAGGAAACAATAGCTGACATGGTTATTGGATAAAAACACATAATATAAATATACATATTTTGTTACATACAAATTAAACAGCACACACTTTGAAACACTCTTGTTGTTCGTGTGTTGTTTAATTAGTATGAAGCAAAATATGCACTTTTAAATGACGTGTTTTTATTTTATAACCATGGCAGCTGTTATTTCCTATGTTTTGTATTTTTAAGTTAAAAAAAACCACCTATACGAGTCATACAAGAGTTATACGAGCCAGGGTTGGTGTTTGAATATAAAAAGTTATTTTAATTCATTAAAGTAAAACCCAAAAGAAAACGGTTACTTCATTTCATTTCACCCCACACGATCTACCTTCTCTCACTTAACCCAACGGTCATATCATTAATCATTAACCATACAAAACCAAACCAAAAAACACACGTTTCAGTTCCACACTTCCACTTCCACTCTCCACCCATGTCTCCACACATTCTCCTCATCTTCCTCTTCATATCCGCCGCCACGTCATCCACTCTCTGTTGGGTTCGTAGGCCTTGTTGGCCCGGTTTATTATATGAAGTCAAAAGAGGAGACGGGCGTGGGCGGTCGAGCCCAAGCCCGGCCCGGTTTAGATTTCTTGCATAATAATTTACTAACCCTAGTTCAGTCTCTATATAAACAACATTATGTACTTGTAATATTTGTCACTCAATAAAGATATACCTAGTTGTCACCCGTGGACGTAGGTCAGTTTAGACCGAACCACGTTAAATCCTCGTGTTCGTTTACTGCTTTCGTGTGTGTGTTCAGTTTCGTGTGTGCGTTTAATCCTAACAAGTGGTATCAGAGCTTAGGTTCAGATCACACGAAGAACACGTTGAACCAGCCGAGTCGCCGCCAAACCATCCAGCCGCCGCCACCCTACTGCGCTAGGGTTCCGCCGCAGCTACGGTTCTCCGATTGTCGTTAGGGTTTACGCCGCCGCTGTTTCGCCGCCACTAAACCCAGCCCGACGATCGCGACTAGGGTTCAGTCCACCGCCATACACCACCAGTAACCACCGTAGTTATTCACGCCGTCGATCAGTTCGTTTTCGGCAGTTCAATCACTGACCTAAGAAGATCAACGTGGTCAAGGTGTTGTTGTCAAGAAGTGGAAGGTTGAGCCAGTTTTTTTTTTTTTTTGGACCGTGTGTTAGGGCAGTAGGCCATTTAACTTTTTTTTAGGCCACGTTGAATTAAAAGGTTGAGTTTGGGCTTAGGAGTTAGACCAGATCAATTTTTTGGGCTTTTAAATTACAAGGGCAGCAAGCTCAAATTTGATTGTGTGGGCCAAAGTTTGGGCAGTTTAGCCCGTAAAGAAATTTGGGTCGATATCCTATTTTGCCAAGTACGAGCCAGGAACAGTTGAATCAAGATCTTATTTTTGTTGAAGAACAGTTGTCAAGTCAGAAGAAGCATTAAAGAAGCAGTGAACCAGTGTCAACCGCGCTTGACAGGTTTTATCGTTTCAGTTTAAAGTTTCAGTTTCTGATTTTCAGTTCGATATTCCGCTGCGTATAAATAGGTTGATTTTTTAACAGAGTTTAGTAGAACAGTTGTTAAGTTCAGGCTCGTGCCATTGTTGTGTCTGTCTCTGTTTTTATCCAGTTTTTCGTTTTAGTCATTGTTATGGCAGAAGACGGAAAGGTTTCGATACAGAAGTTTGACGGACAGAAGTTCGGTTGGTGGAAGATGCAGATTGAGGCACTACTTTGTCAGAAAGACTTGGATGTAGTGCTTGAGGATGAAAAACCAGAAAAGCTGTCAGAAGCAGATTGGAAAAAGTTAGACAAGAAAGCTATGGCTTGTATTACATTGTCGTTGTCGGAAGATGTGGCGTTTAACGTCATGAAAGAAACCACAGCCCGTGGTATGATGGACGCACTATCCAACATGTATGAGAAGCCTTCGGCAGCGAATAAAGTCTATCTTATCCGAGAGCTAGTGACAACAAGAATGAAAGAGGGTGGGTCAGTTACAACTCATATCAATAATCTTAATTCGATCTTGTCCCGCTTAGTGTCAGTTGACATTAAGTTTGATGATGAAGTTCAAGGTCTCTTGTTATTATCCTCTTTGCCCGACAGTTGGTCACAAACAGTGACTGCAGTTTGTAGTTCGTCTACAAATATTACTTTCGATGGGATTCGAGATCTGATTATGGGAGAAGATTCAAGACGCAGAAGTTCAGGTGAATCATCAGGAAATATGCTAGTCACAGAAGGTAGAGGCAGGAGAAAACAGCGAGGCAGTGGGAGCAGGAAGAGGAGTCAGTCTAAGACTCGTAAGGATATTTAATGTTGGGGTTGTAAAGAGAAAGGACACTTCAGGAATCAGTGTCCGAATGGTAAGAAAGAGGTGAACGTTACAGAAGATGACACAGATGACGGGGTCAGTAGTGATGAGGCTTTGGTTTGTAGTGTTGAGAGTAGCGTTAGTGCTTGGGTGATGGATTCTGGTGCATCGTTTCATGCCACTCACTGTAGTGAAACGATGAAGAATCTTAAATTTGGGGATTTTGGAAAGGTTCGACTAGCGAATGATGATATTTTAGAGGTTACGGGTATGGGAGACGTTGATTTGATAACTTCAGCCGGTACTTCTTGGACTTTGAAAGACGTGAGGGTTATTCCAAGTTTGAAGAAACGTTTGATATCAGTTGGGCAGTTGGATGACCAAGGGCACGATGTTAAGTTCGGGAATGGGCAGTGGAAAGTAGTCAAAGGGAATCTCGTGGTTGCTCGTGGCAAGAAAATGGGTTCGTTGTATATGGTCGATATGTCACCGAAAGGAGTGGATCCAGTTTTGGTGAAAGACAAAGTCCGGTTCACAGAATCTCGTGGGCAGAAGAAGGTTCGTTTTGCAAGTAACAAACCCAGAGCCAAAGTGAAGATTCAGGATGAACGAGCTAGGAAGGTTAAATCAGTTGGGGGACATCGTGACAGTGGGAGCACAGGTCGTGTTTCAGTTACAGTTCCAGGTCGACAGTGGATTAAGAAAACCAGTATTCCAGCTGTAAAAGTCTCTCCAATGAATTACTTGCTGAATATGGAGAGTGTTTGTTCTCAGGTTATCTCAGGATCCGGTAGTTCGTTACAGTGGGAGCCGGTAGGGACAGAGAACGGGTCAGGGGCAGTTTCAGCCATGACTGACGTGTTGGAGCTCCGGGGAGCTTCAACGGGCCTTCAGGTTAATTGATGAGAAGGCGGTGGCAACTAGAAGAAGTTTAATGTTCAGATTACAGAAGTACAATCAGGAGTGCAGACGAGAGTACTCAAGGCCTCCGAGTGGGAGATTGTTGGGTTCGTAGGCCTTGTTGGCCCGGTTTATTATATGAAGTCAAAAGAGGAGACGGGTGTGGGCGGTCGGGCCAAAGCCCGGCCCGGTTTAGATTTCTTGCATAATAATTTACTAACTCGCCGGAATTATTTTTGATGAAATCTCGTCGGAAGATGCCGATTTTGGCCAGAATCTCATCAGAAAAAGCCAATTAAGTCCGATTAATCCTAATTTTGACCGCATTTGACCATTGACCGATTAATTGGCCGATTAGCCCAAAATTAACCAATGAAGTGGGGACTAGCGATTAATCGGCACTTAGTTTAGATTTTTGCAACATTGGCACTAGGGACCGGCAATTAATCGGATTAATCGGATTGGAATTTATATGTAACTTTTCAAATATAAATATATATTCCAAATTTTATGTATAAAATTCTCAGTTTTGACCAATTTTGAACAAATGGGGATTAATCGGCTACAAGTCGGTGGGGTGGCAACTAGTGATTATTCGGGGATTAATCAGCACCAGGCCAATATTGTTACAACACTGGATGTTAATTGTGTTGAGGTTGAGTTTAATTGAAGTGTGTTTGTGTTTTTAGGTCATGGTGGTTGCAAGTTTCCATCAAGGTAAGTGTTTTTTGTTGGTATTTTTGTTACTATTTTTGGGCATTAGGTGGTAAATTGGATTGATATATTTTTTAGAAATGTGATTTGAACCTTGAATAACAATTAGGTGTAATTTAGGGGGTGTTTGGGATTGCTTATTTTCACCAACTTATAACTTATTAAATTTTTTAAAAGTAATAAGGTGTTTGGAACTTTGGATTACTTTTGATGTGAGAGAGAAGAATAGTTAATAACTTACACTTTTGTAACTTATTAACTTATTGAAAAGTTATAAAAGGGTAAATTAAGGAATCCCAAACACCCCTTTAGATTTTATAGAATGGTTAACTTATTATTATTTTGAAGTACTATTTTTAGAGAAGTAATTTAAAATATGAAACATTGGGTGTTTTTAAGGTTTCGGGTTTACATATTAGAGGGGTGGGCTTTTCGGATTTTGAAGTTTTAAATCTAGACCCAAAACATAACTCAAATCTCTCACAGGTTTTTCAGATTTGTGTTTTTTCGGGATAGGTTAATCAGGTTTCGAGTATTTAAGTAAATAACAAACAAACTTTTACTTATAGTTATAATATCATAATCAATTGAATAGAATGTACCATAACCAACTAAACCATACTCAATTTAACAGTTAAGTCAATCAGAATATACCATAATCAAACTCAAACTTGATTGAATATGCTAATCGATCAAATTATACCATAATAGAACTTGTTATTGAATCAGCCTTAACTAGGGGGTGTAAACAAGCCTAAGCTCAACTAGGCTCTAGTTCGGTTCGTTTACGAGTGCTCAAGCTCGGGCTCGGTTCGTTTATTAGTTAGGAATTAATTTACATACATTTTTTTTTATTTTTATATTTGAAGAAAAACCTTAAACGAGCTTGTTGAGTTCCTGGCTCGAGCTCTTAATGAAGTCCAAAAGAGGCCAAACTTAAAAATACACAAGGCATGTTATGGCTGTCGAGCCTAAACGAGCTTTCCATACAAAGATCGAGCTAGGGCTAGATAACTAAACGAGCTTTATTTGAGGCTCGGGCACGGCTCAAGCTTGATAAAACCCGGCTTGTTTTGAACTTTTTACTTTTATCGATTTGAGCTCGAGTTGCTTGTGAACAGCTGAGCTCGTTTGCACCCCTAGCCTCAGCATCTTAATTGATTAAACAAAATATACCATAATCGAACTCAATTGAACCTACTAATAATATTATTTATTTATAACAAAAAATTTATTTGGATTTTTCGAGTTGGCCTGAAACCCATAAATCAAACCCAAGAACCAATCCGAATGACTTTGGTTCGGGTTCAGATTAGCCTTTTCTTGGGTTCAGATTTTTCTATTCGGGTTTGGATTTTCCCGGGTCGGGTTTCTGTTAAAAGTGGCAACTCTATTGGGTATATCTATTGTCCTTGAATACATAATCAATTTTTTAAGTTGGAAAACTCAAGATTGTGATTTTTTTTATTATTTTAATAAATTTAGCATTATTGAACATAAATTTTAATCAAAAAACTCTATTGGGTATATATATCTATGGTCATTGAATACATAATCAATTTTAAGTAGGAAAATTCAGGATTCTGATTATTTTGTATTATTTTTATTAAAATAAGCGTTTAATGAACATAAATTTTAATCTACTAGTTATAGTTGATATCAATAAATTCATATTTTGCCTTATTTGCTAAATTTGCCATTGATTTTATTATAAAGTTATTAAAAGTTAAGGTACATACATTGAAATTGTGTTGAATATTGCAGTATGGCTGGGAAGACCATACAAGGTACATCAGCAACAGGAGGAGGAACTTCAACTGCGGATCTTACGAGTGAAGGAGTTACTGTTGTTGCATATGGTGGTATGTTGACATGGTGTATGTTTTTGTTTATGTTTTTTTGGTTACATTTTGTTTAGATGACATATTATTTCTTTAATTTTCCCACTGGTGGAGTCAAAAATAGTTAATTTGACAAAACCAAAGATTGTGTTATGAGGAATATTTTTGTCTGGTCTTTTTGTTTTGCTAATTCACACTTTAGCATACATAATATTAGATGGAAATTTGGATGCAAAACAGCCAAACGGGTCGCGTTGGGCAGGTCAAAACAGGTTGTTTGTTTGTTAGCACGGAGTTTAGACAAATTAGCCCTATGTTCATGGCCATACCAGAAATTTCAATGAGTAATTTTCTAACGAACTAGCATGTATACTCGATATTAAGTAATGAGTAATCTGGTAATAGAGAGAGGTATGGGTACACGGTTTTACAATCAGGTGTAAGATTGAGATTACCAATACTCTATTTCATACTTGCTCATTAAGGAGGAAGGACTATTTTACACAATCCGAGAAGAGATGAGGAACTAGATTGACACCAAAGAAAAAATCATAACCTATTTTCGAATAATAACTTTGTGAAATAATAATAATAAACATGAAATGAATAATATGTAAACAATATTTAATTAGCGAGTGCTTTTTTCTTAACGTATAACAAAATTTTAGTAATATGAGGCAGCCAAAAGCTAAACCCAACCATCCAACACCACCAAATAAAAATTGTACACAATTAAACATAAAATTTACAAACAAAATAAGGTCAAAAGACCGCTAATCCTCCCAAACAACGATCCTAGACCGATTTCAAACCCAAAGATACCCAAGGACCTTGACATCTTCCACCACTTGCACGAATGAAACCGACTTATGTTCAAACACGAACCCCTTCAGAGTCTTCCATAAAACCCACAACATAGAAGAATTAACTAGGAGTGTAGATATTTATATTTTAGTTTTATAAACAATCAATTAGTATTACATATAATAACTTACGAGTTTCTCGTTAATCAATAAGCATTCCTCTACGAGGAGGTTCTCGACTTGTCGTGTCAACCTTCAAAGCAAGTCAACGTCTCTCTTATGATGGTTGAGCAGACCTTTTTTTTCATAGTTTACATCTTTTTAATTAAATACTTCAAACCAATACATTGTTTGGCCGATTTTTTTGTGTTCATTCAGGTACAATGCAAACCAAAGCTACAATAGGTTACAACTTGTGGATGTCAAAAGACTCAATTCATGTACTTTTAAATCGCACTTTCAATTATAATGCAATTACAAACCATCACAACTCACAAGATGATCTAGTAGTAAGACACCTGAATGATATCCCAAAAAAAGCCCGGGTTGAAACCTTCCCTAGTTGGATCAAGGACGGACCTGTAGGTTTAGCTGGGGTCGCCTCCGCTACCCCTCAACTTTACGTCGGTAGTGCAATTTTTTTCATTTTGTCGGTTTTTATATTTTGCTACCCCTGAAAAAGTATAATGTTACCCCTATTTGTTTAAAGTCCAACCAAATTAAAAGTTCAAACCAATTTAAGCTCAACCAAAGTTTAAAGCCCAAATAAATTAAAACACAATAATCCATTAACCGTATTTGTTTTATGAACGAAACAAAAATAGAATCACGATAATAAATAAATTTAAACACATGGAGTGCAAATTTCTCATGTATGGTTTTTAAAAGCTTGAAATCAAGCCATTACAACCTCTTCTTTTACTTTATCAAACGTTTCTTTTTCGACCATAAAAATTAGAGCATTGTTCATACTCATAACCCATTCGATTGGGCAAATCCTATTAAGAAGGTAGGTTCAGTCCAAGAGGCTACTTTGAAATGAAACCCGGACTCGCTAGCTTCATTTTAGAAAAACCCATTTCAACAGTTGCGATTGCAACCGGAAACCAACGCTAGCATCAATGTTTGATAATCCAAAGGAAAAGTTGTATGCTTTCCGGTTTACCGAACATTGAAGTTAGCGTTGGTTTTACCGGTTGCAACCACAACCGTTGAAAGACATTTTTCTAAAATGAAGCTTATCAAGACGGATTTGCACGATCAAACGGGTGATGAGTATTTGAACAATACTCTAATTTGTGCGGTCGAAAGAGAAACGTTTGATAAAGTAAAAAGAAGATGTTGTAATGGCTTGATTTCAAGATTTCAAAAAACCAAATAGGAGAAATTTGCAACCCATGTGTTTAAATTTATTTATTATCATGTTTCTATTTTTGTTTCGTTTACATTTATAAAAAATGGTTAAAAAATTTGATTTACCCCTGAAATTTTGTTCTAGATCCGTCGTTGAGTTGGATGCACATCGCCGCTCAAAAGAATTAACAATGTAGTTACAAATGATTATAGATCATTTTAATATGGGAAAAGAGTTATATTAGTTCATTATTTAAAGAACTAAGTGGGTGGGTTGGATGATCAAAACTTGACCCTTCGAACCTTTCAACAAGTACAAAGCCATACTAAACTTAGGTTACATCATATTCCTTGAGGATGTTCAACTTGTAAGTTGTTCCAGCTGAGTAGACCTTCACTTACAGCCGTACATGCTTTAGTCTAGGATTGGAGAACTTGGATTTAATTTATTCCATAGGATTCCATTGACACTGCTTTGATGTTCTACAGGTCCAACGTTGTCATGCAACACACACTTATGTCACTAACTTTTGTTTTTTTCTCTAGTTTTAATCACTGGCTTACCTTACGCATGCGCGGTATGACACAAATGTATGCTATAAATAGGTATGAGATGAGATCACTTAGCAAATATATCCAAAATGGATAGATGCCAGCTTTGGTTATGTGTTATGTTACTTCTGTTTTCTAACATAAATGCACGGCCTCTGGTCGAGTCATTTGAACGTACGAACAGCTTGACTGCACCTTTCAAAGCCATGTTCGAGCAGAAGGTGGCACAGTTAGGGTATGAAGTAGATGGGTACACTCCAGCTCGTTTGAGCCCTGGAGGACCCGATCCTAAACACCATTGATCATGATCACTAAACTCCACTGATCATAATCAACGGTAACGAAAAATTGTGACTCGTTTTAAGTGCGGAAGATTGCATGTTTAGAGTTATGAAACTTGGGTTATTGAGGTAGAGTTTTAATCCACTAATCATTGTAATAATATTATAAGAAATCATCTTTTCAATGAAAGTTGACAAGTTACAGATTTAAAGTTTATAAGGGCTATCTTGTTCAATAGGACACATTTAATCTTCAAGCTAATTACAAGTAATTGTGACATTGTGTGCATATTATACATATAATCCGAGTTAAGGGTAGTTTACGGTTTAATCAAGGGATTCAAGTTTAGGGTACTATAAAGCGTTTATAAAATGATAAGTATGCTACCTTTTGTTGAGAAAATATTGAGTGTATGTATTAAAAGGCCGGTAATACTCACATCTAAAAACCAAGTATTTATGGCCGCTCTATATGTAATTAAACCAGTCGGAAGACGTTTTGGCTTATATTCCTACTAATGTAAGAATCTGTTGATCTATTCAATGCTTTAATTATAACTTACTTTTTTTCATATTTTGTGCCGGTTTTACTATGAGAGTTCTAATATTTGTTTTCTATATTAATTTTCTTCCATTTTTGCAACCGAAATAAAATTGTAACAAAATTAACGATTGATTTGCGATTGTCATATTGCGATCTCCAATTCTGTGTAGTGGTACAAAAGAACAATTGAACATTAAGAAAATAAGGTACTTCCAACTAATAGCTATATCTATTCAATCTCAACAAAATTCATCAAAATCAATGTTTAAGAAGATGTGAAGTTAAGCCGTGGTTTTGCGAGCACGAAATAAAAAACAAGCAACTATCTTTCTACCAAGAAATGAAGAATTGAAGGGGTGCTTTAAAAGTTTACCTAATAATATTGGTGTTTACAACATTGAGACCTTGAAAGTAGATTAATGGTTAAGCCGTTAAGTTGTTCGCTCTAACCATGGTCGAGCCATAGACCCGCTGGAATTCTTTTAAACGGCTAATTTGGATCATTGATAGACAACTATCACCTCCCCAAAGGTAAGCTCATACACCCGTCCGTCCCATCAGTCTCGTCTTGAAGACTACTCTCAAAACTCATAAGGAAACCCGTCAAAGGTGAGTAGGCCAGCCATCTTCATGACTCGATGAATAGTTGGCTTTTTCAATTCTCGTACTTGCCTAAAATGGCACACAAAGGCTATTTATACCACTAGATTGGGGTTTCTGGTTTTGGAATATTCTTGTAATATCCCTTGCAAACCCTTGAGTATATCTTAAAAAATATTTGTAGTAACATACACTCTGGGTTATATATGGAAAATTGTAACATCCCGAAATTTCCAAAATGATATTAATTATATTACTTAATAATAGAGGGAAAGTTTACTCGGGTTATCGGGAAATAAATAGAATAGGAGTTGGTATGGGTCGGGCTAGTGTTGGGTAATGGATGTGGGTTGTGGACTTGGATTAATTAAGATTGGTTAAATGAGAATGGGCCTTAGGTCCATGGGATCTCAGGGATATAAATACCCTAACACCCCAAAATATCTTCATTCTATCTTTATCCAAGCACACTCCACACACACATACACTAACTTCGCCGGGACCGGGCCGAGCCAAGGGAAGAATCGGACTGATACGAGAGTGAGAGAGGGCGATTAGTTGCGTTAACAAATTAAAGGAGATCCAAACAAGCCCAAAAAGGTATGACTCTTGATCTTTGAAGTTTAAAGATCCAAGCTTTTTAGTGTATAAGTGACCGAAAATGGTCGGGAAGCGTAGTGGGTGATGTTGAACCATGGCAAGGGTGTTAAAATCGCTCAAAATGCTGGAAAGAAACCGAACAGCGGCTGTCTGGGCAACTTCGCCTGCATCTGGGCAACTTCGCCTTCAACGCGATGAACTTCGCCTGCAAGCTAAGTTCGCCTGATGAACTTCGCCTGCAAGCTAAGTTCGCCTGATGGCAACTTCGCTGTAAAGTTAAGTTCGCCTAACTGGTAACTTCGCCTGAGGCTAAGTTCGCCTGATGACAACTTCGCCTAAAGCTAAGTTCGCCTAAGGTTTAACTTCGCCTAAAGCTAAGTTCGCCTAAGGTTTAACTTCGCCTAAAGCTAAGGTCGCCTAAGGTTAACTTCGCCTAAAGTCAAGTTCGATTAGAAAATAAATTGAAAATCTAATGAAAAATGTGTTAAGACAGTTAATGGAAATAAAATTTTTCCAAGCTGACCTGGCAGCTCGACCCCAGCCAGGGGCTCTGCCCCTTGGACCCTGCTAGGGGCTGCCGCCCCTAGACCCCGCTGCCAGGGGCGCTGCCCCCGGACCCCCGTTTGTTGTGGGTAATAGTTAAGTCTGGAAAGATTATATGAGTAGTGATAGTTGTTTGATACGTGTACTTGTTATACAGTCAGCCGTGCACAGCTGAAGAAAGGGATTACGATTAACGGTGAACGTAACCGTGTTCAGGTGAGTTTCTAGCCCCATTCCTTGTTATGTTTTCGGGGCTGTGTGCATACTCGATGTGTTGTTAATACATTTATCCTAAGTGATAAGTGTATGTCATATGTGATATGTGTGATAGATATGAATGATTGTTGTCGGTACGCGAACGATCTTCAAATATTGCGCGTTCTGTCAGGTTAAAAATAAAGGTACGAATATTATATATCGAAGATGTATGAATATTTCAAATGAATACTTGTCGGGGCGTGAACGATCTTCGGATATTGCACGTAACGACAAGGGGTATGGTTGTTAAATGAATGAGGTAAAGAATGCCTAGAGTGTTCTTATGTTATAATGTAAGTATGTGTATATAGGTACACGAATGACATGTGAGTTCTACGTTCGACATAGTAAGTTAGGATGGCAAATCCCTCTAGCTTTTGTCGGACATAGACTCGGCTGGTGATGGCGTAGTTAAGGACTGCGAGCCTTATACGTGAAGTAGATGATATATGTAAACGTAGATAAGGACTGCGAACCTTATACGTAATGTAGATAGGCGTCAGCATAGGAAAGGACTGTGAACCTTATACGTGCTGTATTTGTAGCATAGGGGAGGACTGCGAACCTCGTACGTGCTATGAATTAGGTTGCAACATAGGGAAGGACTGCGAACCTTGTACGTGTTGTGGATGTATTTCAGCATAGGAAAGGACTGTGAACCTTATACGTGCTGTATTTGTAGCATAGGGGAGGACTGCGAACCTCGTACGTGCTATGAATTAGGTTGCAACATAGGGAAGGACTGCGAACCTTGTACGTGTTGTGGATGTATTTCAGCATAGGAAAGGACTGTGAACCTTATACGTGCTGTATTTGTAGCATAGGGGAGGACTGCGAACCTCGCACGTGCTATGAATTAGGTTGCAACATAGGGAAGGACTGCGAACCTTGTACGTGTTGTGGATGTATTTCAGCATAGGAAAGGACTGTGAACCTTATACGTGCTGATTTTGTAGCATAGGGGAGGACTGCGAACCTCGTACGTGCTATGAATTAGGTTGCAACATAGGGAAGGACTGTGAACCTTGTACGTGTTGTGGATGTACTATGGTATAGGGAAGGACCGCGATCCTTGTACGTACCATAAATGGTGAACATAGGTAAGGACTGCGAACCTTGTACGTGTTCACGACCTTGAGTACAGGTATAGACGGTGAACTATGAACGTACTCTCGGTAGACTGAGGTTAGTGATTGTAGATATGTATGTATGTATGGTAGCAAGTATGTATGTAGAACAGAAGGGTAACTAGTGAAGTATGGATATGTATCTACAGATATGTATGTATGTGTATGTATTGTATGGCGTTCGATTAACTAGAACTCACTCAGCGTAGCTGACTTTTAGTATGCACGCAGGTGAGCTGATTATAGAGTTAGCATGAAGATGACACACGGCATGGATTGAACGGCTGGCATCTGAAGAAAGAAGTAAAGATGTTTTAAATATAAAGTTTTGTGTTATGGTATCAAAGAAAAGATTTAGTGTTTTGTAACAAATGATTGATGTTTTATATTCCGCGAAAAGTTTTAATAAACTCTGATTTGAAGAACTGTGTTTATGAGTAAATCCGACGCTAAAGTAGGGTCACCGGGTTCGGGGCCTTACAAAAATCGTATATGAATTACAAAAATTGTAGCATATGAAAACACATAAATATCAAAACGTGTTTTTTTATAATATTAACTGTAACATTTATTCTAGAGTCAATAAAACGTTAAAATTGATCATCTCATTAAAATCAAAACGATTACAATAAAGTGACAGGCAAACGGGCAACAAGCTGCGCCGCAGCCCCCTTCTAAATAGCAAAACCAATCCTACTAAAAACGAAGCATTGGGCCGTAGGAGCCGAACAAGTACCATTTACAACACGTTGAACCCTGCTCAGAAAATCCACAGCCTCCGGGGCCAGAAACCCAAATGTATCAAAAGCAAAAGGTAGAAACACATGTTGATTCTTCAAACAGGCTTTCTCGTGTTTGACAACTTTACCTGATTTGGCCTTCAACGCAGCCTGACCCACACCAAACCCCCAGTCCCTGAGCCCGACCAGAGGAGACACTCCTGTAAGGTCCACACAAGTGTGTTTCCCCCCTGCCCACCCAAAGACAAGAATGTCAGCCGATCGTAATGTGGACCTCCCTTCGAGCGGATCCGTGAGAAAGTTAACAGGGGCCTCCATTTTAGCAGAAATCTCTGCCCGTTTAAGAACATCGCACAGAACATCCCTAACCAAATCATGTCTGTATTTAAAACCAGGTAATTCTTTGCAATACAATGCATGGTCTCCAAAGGGATCCAAACAAACCTTACGGCAAAC
The DNA here is from genome assembly GCF_021521415.1 of Bidens hawaiensis. NCBI lineage: Eukaryota > Viridiplantae > Streptophyta > Magnoliopsida > Asterales > Asteraceae > Bidens > Bidens hawaiensis. Next base: position 39,708 of record NW_027497251.1, on the reverse strand, counting down.
TGGGCAAGACTCATCAGTCGGAAACATAGGGATCATTAGCCGGTACTTAAGGATAGCCCAGTACTCCAACCCCGACATATGTTGGCCTAATCCTTCAATGGGGATGGCCGTTAGAAAATCCTGAGCCAAGGAGCCCGAAGACATTCAAACACCGCTTTTTGGCGAGGAGATAGATCAAACTTCGCTTCTAAACTATGGACGATTCCACTAAATAAGGCACTCGCCAAAGCATGTTGGGCTTTGGGGGGGGGGGGGGGCGGTGTCCTTATTAGAGAACCCGCTAAGATCAAAATCGGGTCCATCACACACCCATAGTCAGTGTCCAACCCATCAATACCACATCCCCGAAGAATGTGATCTTGCAAACTCCATGATTGTGCTCTCGAAGCCACAAAAGCATATGTAGATACATCCTTGGCCGAACATAAACCCGACCCCCCAAAACGGGTCGGAAGTGATGCCAACCTCCATTGAAGATCCCCGAAAAACGGCCCTCGACAAACCACGATGTCCTCAATCGCCCATCGAAGGCCATTATCAATAATAGAAGCAACTTCCCCCACATACATAGGTTGACACGTTCTTAGGCCAAACAACAGCTTTGCGACCCCCATACATGAGCGAAGCAAAAGAAGTTCGCATTGAGGGTCCCGAAGCCTTGGGAGGCAACTCATCAATTCCACAGCACTAGATGCCCTTTTCACCGCCAATCGTGGCGGTTGAACATATATCTATCTTAAGTTCTTAATTTAAACACGACCCATATATTTAGATTGTGCCTTTGAAAACAAGGCCGTTTCGTGCTTTCCAAAAACACCAAAGGGAAACCAACCGGATGGCATGATGGATATGACCCAAATGTCGAAATGCGGATAGAGGATTAAATGATTGAAAGATCTCATCTATTGTGGAGAAGGAGGTTAAAGAAAGTTTGCACCAAAGAAGGATCAGAGTTCGATTCAAACCGTAGAACAATGCCACAATTAATGAGAAATGATCGACAGACTCGTTACATAAACCACAATTAGGACAAAGGGAAGGGTAGTGTCACACATCTTTTAGCTGATGAATTCCTTATAGCAATTTACCTTGTATAGCTCGCCAAGCGAAAAAAAATAACGTTGATGGGATTAAGATCATTCAAAACAAAGTAAACACATTTGGTGGGAGAGTAAGGTCACATATAGCATCATCAACCGTTCGTCTCAAGGTGTTAGAAGAAAAGGATATAGAAGATCAAACATAAGAACCAAAGATTCTTGAGAGCCTTTCCAAATTTTTTTTATCGGTCGAAGTAGCATTCTTCGTGAGTCCTAACACCCGCAATATCATATCAAAATGGGAAGGGAATGAGTAGACCTTGGGGCTTGGTTTTGATGAATAGCCAAGATGGTTTTAGAACCATATTTTGTTATGATCATGACTAGCTTTTCACCGCCACTTGGATAAAAGCACTAGGTTTGAAGCTCTAAGTGGCGCAATATCTAGATGCAACTAGCCCAACGTAACGAATACTTTTTGATGAGTTGACACCTGACCATAGGAGCCTTCTTCCCATCTTTTAATTAACTAAAGCTTTATAAAGTTGGAAAAACAAAGAGGAATACTCAAAATACCGATTTGATGAGAGTAACATGTCCTCCGAATGATCAAGTCTTATCTTTCCTAAGAGAGTATTGTTTCAAAACAAATCAATGACATGTTTTCAATGCTTAATATGGTTCATATTGTAACAACTAGAAGCCCAAGGTATAAGAACGATAATATCCCAAGGTGCTATCCAAATCAACACCTTTTATCCAATGAATTCCTTGCAACAGTTTTGCCTTACATAGCTCGTGAAGCAAAAAAAACAAATTCTTGATGGAAATAAAATTATTCAAAGCGCTTATTAAATTAACCAAATCTTCTGGGATAGTAATGTTACAAGTGACATCATCGTCTCATGATGAGAGAAGAAAATGACGAAGAAGATAAAATATGCAAACCAGAGATGAGTTTTTGAAATACATGTCCCCCAATATAAGCAGGTTGGGGGGGCTAGTATTTAAAAAGCTCACCGTCCAACTAGTACTTCATAGCTTTCATCAATTAAATGGTTTCTCGTGAGTTATTTATTTGTCATGAATGCTTTTTTTTTTCTTTAAACATTTTAATGCATACATTTATTTGTTACTTATTTTTCTCATCATACTCATCTAGCTCATTCGTTCAACTTCCCTAGCTGTGAGTTAAAAAGAAAGAATTGATGTGATAGTTGTTTTTCATAAATTGCCATTACAAACAGCAACTTGGCAAAAATTGTCATTACTAACGGTAACTTGTCATAAATTTCCATTGCTAACGGCAACTTGTCAAAAATTTTCATTGCTAATGACAACTTTGTAGAAATTTTCATTACTAATGACAACTTGACAAAAAAATTGCATAAGTCATCGTTACAAACGGCGATTTGTATATTCCTAATAATTTGAATCGTGCATTCCCTTACATACCCTAGCTAGCCCTATAGTGTCCCTTCAAATTACTGTTAGTAACGAATATTGCATTATTTTTGAAAACTTTGAATCTTTAGCATTTTTTGTGAAAAGGGTTTCTCAACTAGCATTAGTTCTGCAAAATAAACTCTAAAAGATGAGACCGTCAACAGATATTTCGTTACTTTGAATTGTCATTTATAAGTGGTCAATAGTTTTAATTAATTTTCCTTTGTAATTGCTTTTGAGCGAATAAACTAAATATATAAAAAGCTTACCATACATGACCCACTCTATCGATAGTTTAGTTATGATAAAGGTGGTTTGAACAAGTCACTACTTGATTTACATATGGGATAATTTAACAAGTTGGAATAAAATTACTAAAAGAAATATATGTATATATTATTCTCACTTTTAATTTAGGCAATGTATATACTTTTACACGTATACCACATGTGTAGTGGTTTTTTTGTTTTAATAAAGTTATATGCCGCCGTCAACCCATGATATAATGTCGTTAGTCAATCATCATGTGATGTGGCACCTCGTATATAAGAAATCATTATACAATTTGTTAGTTACACAATGTCGGTTTTAGTTACTTTTTTAATGGCAGATCAATTCTTTAATTTTAAGTTTTGTTGTGTTTAAGTATTTACCTAATAAAAAGGAACCCAAGAGTAGATGGAACATATTTTCATTCATTCCAATTTTGATAAGATGACCAAGAGTTTTATCTTAAATCTTTATTAGTAATTCTATTAATGGTAATAGTATGTTGATCCTAGTTGACTACTCTAATTAAATAACATGTGAAATAATGATTTTGTTTTAATAGTATAGGTAAATGATATATAACAAATTAAGTCAAGGTCATATAAACCCAAACTGTGTTGTTATATAATTTAGATTAGCCATTGCATTTGTACTCAAACACGAACTTGATTCTACGTATTAGGTCTCGTGCCTGTCACTTTTTGTGATAACTATAGAAGACTTGATATGCAACTACCTCATGGGAGATTGTATGATCATATTAGACAGCTAATATCAGTGTATATAATGGCCGAATCAAAGACAAGGCGAAGAAAACACTTGTGGTATTGTTGCTAGCAAAGACACCAATAGCGACACTAGGAGCGTAGCCCAGAACAATTGTGAAACTTACTCACACTTAATTGATTATTATCTAGTATGCGACACTAGAAGTGTCACACATACTAATTGTGACACCTAAGAGTGTCGCTACTAGTCTTCAATGACAATACGGGTCATCTATAAATAGCTTACTCATTTGCGCGGTTTAGATTAACAGTTTATGATATTTTGTTAGGAAATTGTTAGAATCACTCTCTTTGTACTAGATTTGGATTAGCAGGAGTTCACTGTAAAATCGCTGGCTATTATCAATTGGAAATGATGTTTGTTAGTTGAGATTGTTCGGCTTCACTCATTTTTATCTTATTTCTTTATTTTAGATCTTAAATATCATGTCAATTGATATTTCATAGATCTGAGTTTGTTGGTATCAAGCTTGCGCTTGATTCAGAAATAAACGTACCTACAAATTGCTTGATAAAAATTTGACTCATATTCAGTCTAGTAAAAAGTACGTAACGGTTGTAACTTTTGTGTTTCATCTTGTCTATGCAAGCTAATATCGTGTTCGTGTAGATTTTCTTCAATTTCCTTTTCATAAATTACAAGATTGAAATTTTATGTTAGGATCTGTAGAGTCATGTATCTATGTTTATTTAACTAGCCTCCCTTTATTTAACAAATATTAATACAATTTTTTTATTTTAAGGAATTTTTAAGTTCATAAAGTTCTGGTTGTCTTAGAATCTTGATCAATTAACATGAAAGCCACCATAGGAAAAGAAAACGGTTTGGATAAGTTAGATGTCATCAGTTTCCCTTCTTTTTCATCAAATTTTTAGTTAGTTTTCTGGTGGTGCACTTTCTTTTTTGTCAGTATTAATTAATTATATCCAAACACGAATGCATTTAATATATTAACGGCCAAACTTTACATTCAGAAACTGGTTAACACAACATAATCTAGCAAGAGTGAAACAACAAAACTCTTTAAATTTAAGGAGTGCAATGGTCTAACAAACAAGGAAGTCGTCGTTCAAAAAAAGAGAAAGAAAAAGAAAACTATAATAGCTTGAAGATATAACTCATTTATACATAACTAGTTTTTATCCCACGTATTAATGGGGATGTTTTACATTTTTCGTTTATAATATTGTGAATATATATTTTTTTGGATTTTAGTTTTATTTGCTGTGAGGAAGTTAATAATATACTTTAACCTATTTTGATCGATTTATGTTAAGTTATGTTCATCTTTGGATGAAACGTTGAATGAATCATCTACTTAACTTATATATATATATATGTGTGTGTGTGTGTGTGCGTGTGTATGTGTGTTTATTTTTATTTATTATAATTTGGATATTATATTGTGAAACGTTTCATTTAAGTTAAACTTACAAGAAGCAAGAATCACTAACGTAGCTAAATTCATACTGAGAAATTTATTTAGGGTTTTATGATGAATGGTTTTACAAATAAATGAAATGCTATAACCCGTTTAAAGGTTATCCGGGTTTGATGTGACCCATAACCCGCTTATTTTTTTTACTATAAAAGTGCTGCCTGATTATAAATAAAATCCTTTTTATAAAAAAATCAAATATTAATTTTTAATATATGCAAATCCTGTTTTATAGGATTTTGCATATCAAATCTTTGATGAGATAAAATTTTCGTATAATGGGATGTCATAACCCGTTTAAGGCTATCTGGGTTTAGTGAGACCCATACATGTGAATTCGAGTAAAATGCATGAGAGACCTCAATTTTACAAATGAAACAGTTTGATGGCTTGAGAGGGATGGGGAGCGACCATAGACAAATTATTAATTATAATGATTATATTTGATATTTTGAAGCAACTAGTTTTATGAACTCGCGTGTTGCGGCGGAGTCAAACATTGAAAAAGTAAAGTCAAAATGTTCTAGCCAACTTGCACATAATAAAAAGAGCTTTTAGAACCCATGTGTTTTGACGAGATCGTTAAACTGAACAGTTGCAACATGCCAATACTAGCCATAAAGAGAAAGAAAATTAGAGGTTGTTGTACAAATAAATTAATCTTGTGTACAATCACTTAAAGCTAGGGAAAGAAAATAAAGCATATTAAAGTCAAAGGGAAGGAAACAAAAACCTATTAAAGTGTAGGGAAAGATATTAAAAATTAGAAGATGCATAAATGTTTAAACCTACTATACAGCCATGTAAAGCACTAAAACAAATAGATAGTGAATGTGAGTGCAAAGATTTTGAAAATTAATATATCTAATAATTTATATTTATCTTATTTTATAAATAAATTTTATTTAACCTATATATATTTATGAATAAATATATTTGTATATATAGTCAAAACAACATAACCTTTTTTTTATTTTTGTTAAACATAACCCTAAATAATCAACTAGTATTGGCATGTGAACACCACTAATTAAGGATCACCAAATTTAGGTAATTAGGTCACCTCTTAACATTTTATATCCCTTCAATTACTTAAAAGGAAAATTTAAAAAGTTTCTTTAGTTTTGTTCATGTCCAACGATCTATTAGCTAATCACATGTATATATTAGCCAAATAAGTTAAACTATTATATTTATAAAAGTAATAAAAGTATTTATTTATTGTATTAATAATAGTTATATATTGTACATAATATATACTTATTAGTTATTACCCAAAACTATTAAAATATATAACTTCGCAATAATAACAGTTTCATTTAATTAACCAATATTTCGAGAAATGGTGTGGTCCGTGTGGATGACTTTCAAAAATACTATTGTTTTATAAACTTATATTAACATGTGGACAACTTATATTACTTTAATAGTATAGTTAGATTAAATTAATATAGAAGCGTTCTCATTTGTTTGAAGGTAGTTGAAAAAGTAACACATTAAGTACTTATTATAAAGGGCAAATTTATAAAATTTGAGTTAATTATCAATTTAATTATGACATAACAAAATTGTCCTTTAATTTTGCTTGAATTTTTAGCGGTTATCAATTAATTTTTCTTGTTAAATTTAGTCGGGTAGTATTTTAATTTTACAGATTATTTATTAAATAAAAGTAAAAAAGAATAAATGTATTTAATTATGGCATTTATAAATGTAAAGACAACCACTGAAAATTCAAGCAAACATAAAGAATAAGTTTTGTTATTCTGTCTTTAATTATAAAATTATAGTTAATTATATAAATAATTCATGTGGTTAAGCTCATGTCACACCTTTTAGATCTATGCTTCAAAAGTTGCAAATTTATGATTTGTGTTTTCAGTTTTATAACATATTTGGGTATAAAACTAAATCCTGTTAAGAATTTGTTAAGTTAGTTTAAAATGACTCAAATGGACTATTTTTTTAGTTTTCTATAAAAGACTATCATAAGAAACATTAATATATATTACTCAAAATATAATAGTTTATTTTTTTAAAATACATAAGCTATCCACCCTAACGCAAATTTAGAGCTCAAAAGTATCACATGTCTCAAACCACAATTTTTTTAACATTAAAATTCCACCTTTTACCTTACAACTTATACCAGTGAGGTTTTGAACTCACAACCTAATATTTATGAGGAAGAACATCATACCACTAGTTCATGGGCGCGTGAAACCACATGGATCTTGGATAATTAACTCCAAATATTAGTGATGCTTTACGAATTTAATTTTATAAATTATATTCTTGTTAAGTTAAAGGACCTTGCAAAAATTATATAACTTGCAAAGGGTACACAAATCCACGTAGGAGGCTTTGTCGTGTATAAACAAATTATCCTTAACATGTTCAACCGACCATTGTCGGATGTTACCCTCATGTTATCCCACGTTGGACAAATGTGGGGCGGCTGAATTTTATAATAATAAAAAAGTTAATAAGAAGATGTGATAAGTAGAATATGCAAACTTATAGCTTTCACCTTGGATCAAAAAGTGTAGCTAGAGTTGATATAATAATAAACCCTTATAATATATTACCTCTATGTAACATGAGAAAGGTTGTCCTAGAGAGCATTATAGAGAGGTTTTTTGTGTGGCAAAGATGTTGGCTAGTTCATATGGTCAAGCAAAGCGACTGCATGATTCCAACAAGAACAAAAATGCAAGTGTAGCAAATAGGGTTGTTAACGAGGTTTTTTTCTCATCTAACGAAGATTGTAAATCTTGCGATTAAGTCAATCTCTTGACAAGAAAGGTGCCAACTTCATGCTTTTAAGCGAGGCCACCGCAACCAGTCATAGTGCAATGTTAATCTTAATGTTACAAAGCAATATAATATATAAACAATATAGTTTAGTGCCTAATTAGTGATTCCATGAACAAAAATTCAGGTTTTTGTTTCTTATTAACAACCGTAACCATGTGGTGATTATGGTGGCTATGACTTATCATAAAGGAGCTCACATTGCTCCCATGTGTATTTAAACTTTTTACCAAAAAAATAATCATTAATGATATTATAGTTTCAATTAAAATTTTAAAATCAAGCATTGTTTTTGTACCAAATTTGTTGGTATGAACTAATTGAAGCAGCATTAGCTAAAGCTGGTAACTGCCAATGACGGACGGTTATGAGAGTTAAACCTGCTAACTGTCATATCGTTCATGAAGGGTTGCGATGGTTTATTACACCGACTAAACCCTTATATAAAGGAAGCATTGGCCTACTTTTAGATATCGAGTTCATTTCGTATTCTGGTGTGATTTTTCACATAAACTTTCATACTTATTTTTGAAAACTTATCATATCCGATGATTTTCAAGTACCACAAAAAACAGTTTTAATCTGAATTTGATTTTGCAATCCGAAAGTTATCCATGAAAACTCAAACAAAAACACAAAATCTAGATACTTATTTCAACAATTTACAGTGTCCTTTCTTTTACCTTCAACCACTAGTGAATACAAGAATTTTATTGTCTAGAGGTGGACAAAATACGCGGTCGTGTTAAAACTTAAAGCGAGTCAGGTCAAAATGGATCTTTTTAAAAAACAGGTGGGATAAAAAACAACAAGTTATGATAAGATAAACCTTCAATATTAGCTATAAATTGGATTATTAGTTGAGAAACACTATTATTATGATCATAGTTAATGTATATTAAAAGTGTTATTTAGCTTAAAAATTCAAGATAGAGTTTTGGTGAGTATTCAACATGTAAGGGATAAACTCATAAAAGTGAAAATTAAAAGTTTTTCCTTTTTGTCTGATTTTCATACATAGGGCCCATTTGAAGATAAAAACTCATAAAAGTCTCTTTCATCCCAAAGTCAAACTAAACACAGAAAAACATAAGAATCTGTTGGGTTACTTGAGTGTTCTTTCAAACCTTAAGCATCACTGCCTTCAACTTACCACCTTAATGTTACCTCACAAGTCACATCTCCCAAGTCCCAGCCTCCTCTCTTGCTCTTGATCAAATTAATGATCAAAATTTGGTGCTGATTCTCAAATCTGATTGAAAGGAGTTACAATTGTTATCAAAAGGGACTAGATTAAGGTCAAATTATATAGTTATTTTGCCCGAGAAAACTATATGATCACCAATTTAACCTCTAACCTGCTATAATAATCACTAAAATAGTTTGTCCTTGCTATGTCTAGCTCTTGATCAAATGATCAAATTTCTTGTAAATTGCTTATTGTTACAAAAGTATCTTATGAGTAAAGTAAAAAATATAAATTTTATTCATTAGAAAGTAATGTTTACATAGAAGGCAAACAAACAACGAGCTGTGTTGCTAAACCTTTTTTGGATAGCAAAATTAAATCAATTAAAAAAAGCATTTATAGATCGTGGGGTCATTACAATACTATTCATGACCCGTTGAACGCGATTAAACAGCTCTACAACCTTAGGTGTTAGGAAACCAAAAGTATAAAATGTGAAGGGTATAAACACATGTTGATTGTCAAGACATGATTTCTCGTATTTGGTTACCTTGCATAAAGAAGGTTTTAGTGCAATCAGACTCACCGAGAAAACACTAATACAGAAGATCACAACCGGGAAAACCTCTATCAGATCTGCACATAAGTGCTTCCCTCCTATCCTTCCAAATGCCAAAATGTCAGCTATTTTAAGAGTTAACTTTCGATCCAACGGGTCTGTCAAGAAATTTACAGGTGTTTCTATTCATACTTCATATTTAAATAATATAAAAGAAAACCTTTTTTCCATTAAACAAAAGACCTTTTTTGCAAAGGAATCCCACATATTTAAATGATGTCAAATAGAAATTTATCTTATCCACCTGTGTTTTACTCAGATCTTGTGTATGATGACTCAAAAATTTCCATAGATTCTAATTAACTAACATGGGTGATGGCTCCATCCATCTCTCTCTCTCTCTCTCTCTCTCTCTCTATATATATATATATATATATATATATATATATATATAAAACATATTATTATATATATTTTATCTCTGCCAACTTACTATAAATACTATGCATATTCATGCAGTCTCTACAATCACAATCTCCAAAACAAAAAAAGCAAATATTAACAATTAGCTCAAAAACCCTAATGGCAAATGCTATGAGATCAAAAGGGCTACTAATAATATCCATAATCTTCTTCCTCTTGTGCATCACCTCCAATGCCAATGAGGCTATGCCTGATGACAATTCAAGCCAACTTTTGTTGCGCAAGCTAGGGCTCAAAGTGTCTGATCTTGAATACTATAAGAGAAGGTCTCTCGGTGCCAACCCAGATAGGGTTGCACCAGGAGGCCCAGATGGCCAGCATCATTTTGCGGCATCTCCGTTCGCTCACTAGCAGCATCATGATCGAATCGTGGTTTGATCTTTGTTTGAGGTTGATGATTTCAAGTAATAATGATTAATTTCTTGCAAGGTTTATACTTTGTATATGTTACTGTTTTATTTTGTTTGGTTTTGATTTGCAAATGATTGCCTCTATTTTAAAGAGAGCGAGTTTAGTTTGATGTCACCAAACTGTTACAAGTTCTAAGGCTATCCTTTAGAAAATGGATGCTGTATTTGTTCGATTATGTCGTTAGCATATTATTATATGTTATCTCAATGAAACAATTACACGAAAATCGTCATATATGGTAAGTATACTTATGTTCGGCATATTATTCTATGCTATCTCAATGAAACAATTACACGAAAATCGTCATATGGTAAGTATAAGTTGCTTATGTTCGAGAAATTACACCGTTAGTCCCAACTTATACATAAGCGTAACATGTTCGATCCTCAAGTATTTCGATCCTCAAGTATGGAAAAATACACCAATGATCCCAACTTATACATGAACATAACGTGTATGTGAACAAATTGATTGAGGGTTAAGTATTTTGTTAATGTTTCTAAATGACCCATATCCTTTAGTTTAAAAACAGAATAACTTCAAATTCAAATCTTCTATAGTGCCTACCTGTTTTTTTAATGATAAATTCTCAAAATAGCCAATTTTGACCAAGTCTTTCCAAATATAGCCATGGTTTCGAAAAAATTTCCAAAATAGCCCTATTATTCTGTCGGATCCGATGTAAACAAGAATTGATCCGACGAATTAATGTAGTCTATCATAACTCGCCACATGTTAAGTTTTTTCGGTGGAACTGACGTGTTGGCAAGTCTCCGACGGATGCGTGAAGGAGCCAACGGATTAATTTTCCATTGAATTTCTCCGAATTGAACTCAAGGGTTTGTCACTTTCTTGTGCGGAATTCTCAAAAACAAATGTGATTCATGGAAAACAAAAACTATGGTTGTTTTCTTCTCAAAAAACTAAGCATATACACTATGGAATTGCTTGATTATGTGGAGAAAATAAGAAAGATGGAGATGGAGGTTGGTTATGAAGGTTTAGGGTTTGAGATGTATAAGATGAACTATCACGTCGAAAGTATTACGTCGAAAGACGAAACAAGTTTCGTTGGACGACAGGCTATTTTTGTCTTTTGTCGGAAGACCAAACATCATGACACGTGCGCGAGATTTTAGAGGCGTCATCTAATTTGTTGGGTTCAATCCTGTTTACCTTGGATCCGACGGAAAAAAATGACCATTTTGGATTTTTTTTTTTTTCAAAACCATAGCTAAAGTTGAAAAATGATGATAAAAATGGCCATTTTGAAAATTTTTTCTTTTCCAATTGGTTTTTTGCATTTTTGGGTGTTATTTTTAGAGTAAACTGCAGTTTTCGTCCATGTGGTTTGTCCGAATCTGTGATTTTAGTCCAACAGTTTTAAATTTGTGATTTTTGTCCATGTGGTTCATTTCACTTGCAATTAAACCCGACCCCACTAACCCAGTTAAGTCTAGGCATTAAACCCATCAGCGTGCCCTTTACGTGAGGGGCAGTTTTGTCCTTTTTCTCCCTAAATAATCCCCAACCCTAGTTCACAAGCCAGTTCGCATGAGGGGCTGAGGTTTATTTGGAGAAACGAGGGCAAAATTGGCACGCCGATGGGTTTAACGACCAAACTTAGCGGGGTTAATGGGGTCGAATTTAATTGTAAGTGAAATGAAACCACAAGGACGAAAATCACAGATTTAAAACTATTAGACTAAAACTATATATTTTGACAAACTATAAGGACGAAAACCACATTTTACTCTTATTTTTATGACACTTTGGCTCCATTTTTTGTAATTGGTTTTCATATTTAGTGCTACGTTAGTTTGCTTATTGGTACCTATAAAAGAACTAATGCATGTCAAGTATTTTCTTACTTGTGCCCGTTTAAAGATTATTATTAAAAATAATCATAGGTAGAGATTGACTTATTAAGTGTTAAGCTCAATTGCACAAACGCAATACAATGATCCAGTGATGTTGCAACTTGCAAAATCCAAACTGCCTACGCCCAACTTTAGCCCATTTTGTTTAAATCACGTGGATCCAAAGATCCGAATTCCGAATAATAGATCCAACTGGATCACTTGATATCCAAATTTTCCTTCGAAGATTTAGGGTTTTGTTGGATTATATTTATTTTATTAATGCTTAAGTGGTTTCTAGAAGAGAAAGAGATGGGAATGTTTTAGTTTCCAGGTAATCCATCATTTGAAAAAAACGACGGATGCTAATATCGTTGTAGGCTATGTGAGTGTGTGACTAGTGAGTTGGATAGTTCCTCTATGTTCCACTATTTCAAATGGAGGAACCACGCATACATGATCTATCATTTCAAATGGCGAGACCCTCAACGGGAAAAGTGTGTTCGGTGAAATGTGACTTGTACAATCGATCTAATCGTTACTTTAGTAGGACCTCCGTTTGAAATGGCGTAACATGTGTGAATTGTCCAACTCAGCAGATAATCCCTGACATAGTCTACAACAATGGTAGGATCCGTCATTTCAATTGATAGATCACCTAAAAACCCAAAAACAAAAATGCATCTCCCTCCTTATAACCATCATTTCATTTTCTCCTAGCTCAATGCTTCTTCAATGTCTCCTTTCATTTTATACTCCTTCAATGATCAGTGTGTTGATTTGATAACTGAGGCAAGCTACTAGTATGGAACTCTTTAAAAGCTTTGAGTTAGCTCAAACCTAACTTGATGCTTATTTAATAAACGAGCTTGAGTCTTATACTCAGGGATGAACCGAGAGCAGAAGGGTGATAAAGAATTATAAGAGCGTTCTCATCATATTCTCATTGTATGAGTGAGTTTTGTAAATTATATGGTGTGATTATGAATAGTTGTGAGTAGAGGAGAGATAAAATATTATATGAGAAAGTTAAATTTAGGGTTACACTGTTCATATCGTATAATATTTTAATATTTTTTAAAAGTGGTTGTAAGTGAAATAAAGAGAAAAAGATAATGATAAAGGTATAAAAAGTATTATTTAATTGAACAAGAGATATAAAATATAGTATTTTTTAGTGTAGTTATATGATATATACATATATATATATAGGGTAACGATCCTAAGAGAACCATTGGCAAATTGAGAACTTTGAGAACCATTTTGGACCACTAAAAAAAACCTCTAAAAAAATTATAAAACAAAAATTTTTAAAAAGTAAAAAAAAACAAAATTCTTATATTTCATTCCAGTTTCATTAAAAAAAACCAATTTTTTTTTCTTTTTAATTCGTATTATACTTATACACATATGTATACTTTTATTTAATCTCTAGTTACGTAATGTACACATATGTACATTATTATTTACCTTAAGTTATACATATGTGTATAGGAAAAAACATGTGTGTACATATTATACATATATGTATAATAATAAAACCGATTTTTTTCTTTTTAATTCGTATTATACCTATACACGTATGTATACTTTCATTTAATCTGTAGTTATGTAATGTACACATACGTACATTATTAATTACCTTAAATTATACATATGTGTATAGGAAAAAAACATATGTGTACATATATGTACATATTATACATATATGTATATGTATAATTTAGCTAAACTGAGAATTTTTTTTAAAGTTTTTTTTTTTTAGAAACCGGGATACATATATGTATAATTTAGCTAAACTGAGAATTTTTTTTAAAGTTTTTTTTTTTTTTTAGAAACCGGGATGATAAATAAGAACTTTGGTTTTACTTTTTTTGTTTTTGTGTTTTTTTTTTTTTGTTTTATGATTTTTTTTTATTTTTGGGTTTTTTTGTAGTTCAAAATGATTCTTATAGTTCTCAGTTCCCAAAAAATTCTCACATGATTCTGATTCTGATTCTATATATATATACATGAATATATGGTAGGGAATTGAATGAGAATGCTCTAATTGTAAAAAGTTTAAGTTTTGGACTTTTATTGAAATAAGCCCAACTAAAAAACTATTAACAAAATGATAAGCCCACGCAACTTTTAAACTTGCTACGTTTGAATCGTCGGTCATTGCTCCCACGTTTCCACGTTTTTCGGTTTTAATGAATATGAAAATGAAAATATATTACCAACAAAAATATAAATTGATCATGATGAGAATGATCTTTCATCGAACAGATGATATTTGATCCGATAACTAATGTTATCTTTTTTACACCCACTATATCTGGTCCAAGTAACTTCAACGGCTCACCCAATTATTTCAATTCTCTACTTAAAATTGTTTCAAAGCCTATAATTGTTATTAACTAGTGTTAACCCGGCGTGTTGCACCGGGCTGGCTGGTAAAACACATGTGGTGATAAAACACAAGCGTTGTCGGTCCAGAGTGTTGAGGCGTTAATTTGACGCAAATTCGATTGGTTTTGGTTACACGTGTTGTGATACCAGAACTAAAACAAAAAATAAAACCAGAAAGTATATGAAAATGGAGGTGGGCCGATGGGTTGCCGTTGTTGGTAAAACTCAGGCGTTGACTATACCCGAGCGTTGTCGAACCCTAACGTTGAGGCATTGTGTTTACGCAAATTCGGTCGATTTCCATCACGTCGTTATTGTACCAGAACTAAAACAAAAAAAAACAAAAAACAAATACAATTGGCATTTAGTTGGTTTCGTTATATTCGGCACAGTACTAGAACTAAAACAAAACACGGTGAGTCTACATGAATTCGGTCAGCTTCCATCACGTTCATTACGATACCAAAACTTTAAAAAATTGATATTCGATCGGTCGGTTTTCATTAAAATACCGGAAGTAAAACGGAAAAAAAATGCGTTGACTAATATGGTGCCACCCAATGGCCCAATGAGGGGCTTGGCAGCACCAAAGTCCTAAATTATATTATATAATAATAATGAACCTGTCTCGAGTCAGTTAAAGCCTACAAAACCACTCACTATCCTTAGCCATTCGAAACTACAGGTGCACACACCAGTTTAAATCCCAAAACCGGTTCGAATTTGGTAAACAAAAGTAAAAGAACCGGTTTATGATCTGTTTCTGGTCGGGTTGAAACATGTTTCTTGACCAGATTACGATCGGTTTCGGTTTGGGTTTTGACCGGTTTTTGGCCGGTTTCAGTTCGGTTAACCGATTTTGATGGAGGAAATTACAATCTGATTCCAAAACAACAGCTTTAATCGGTTACACACTGGTTTCTACGTAATTGGTTTCAAGTACGTTCGGTTTCGATTCAGTTTTCGAGTCGATTTAATTAACCAATTCTTTTGCCCACCTCTATTCGAAACTAATTATTCCTCTAGCTGGTAAAGCCAGGAATCACAATCCAAAACAGCCTGTGAACAACAAACAAAGTTGCTCTCCATTTATATTCCACATCTTACTCCTAATTACCAAAACTGACTCCCAATAAATACTTAAAGGACCATTTTGCAAAACACGAAAATAAAAAGATATTGCGTATCTTAGCGGTTATAAACCAAATCACATGTAAACATATCAAAAGTATATCAGACATGTGTTGTGGAGATGGCGATTGCAGACCCTTGGGGTTCTTACTTGGTCTACCTTTTGCTTTCCTTTGTCTTATACTGTCCGTTATCGGTGTTGTTGTCTGGATTGTCGGGTACGTCGTTAATTCTCTTTTAGTTACTCTTTTTCTTTTAATTGGCTCGATCCAACACGTCGAACGTTAAGTTTAAGTTTGACGTGTTAAGTTTAAGTTTGACGTGTTGGATCGGATCCCAGTACTTAAGTTAAACAATTGGGAACTATGAAAGTAACAAAATGGATTATACATTTATATGTTAGTTATAAAATATTTGGGCTTATATTTAATTAAAAGTAAGTTGCTCGAGACTTGAGATTGGCTTCGTGAAAAAGCTCGATCGAAGCCGAGCTTAAATGAGCCCGATCTCAAGCTTAAAATTAGACTTAATTAATAATCTAGCCTGAGCCTGATCCCGAGCTTTACTTATAGAGTGTGCTAGCTCGCCAGCCTAAACAAGCCTATAATTTATATAATTATTATCATAATATAAATTTTATATATATATATATATATATATATATATATAATATGTTATAAGGTTAGGGTTAAATAAGAAGTTTGATTTTTCTAAGAAGACTAGGAAGGATAGTATTTTAGTCTAACACCTTAATATCAAAACCTACCAAATTTAATCTCAAAAACCCAATTACATCTTCACTCATCTTCTACAACCACCACCACTCCACCGCCCACCGCCACCACAACCGTCACCCACCGCCACCACCTCGCCGTAAAAGTCCCAAAAAACACAATGGAAAACACTATGAAAAATACAATGTAAAAAACACAATTGAAAAAAACACTATGAAAAAAAAACACAATGATAAAAACACAATAAAAAACACAATTGTATGACACAATGTAAAAAACACAATGAAAAATACTATTGTATAACACAATTTTGTAAAACACAATTTGTAAAAAACCCACTAATTTTTTGACTTAAAAATTTAAACGCCTGCTATCATTTAACACAGTGTACCCGTGAAATTTGAAAAAGAAAAAAGAAAACGCCGAAATTTAAGAACAAATATAGCGACAATTATAATTAGTATTCTCGTATCGTTATTTTCATCCCTTCTTATTTTCGGTTTCATTTGGTTATAACTTTCTTTTTATAGTAACTTTTAAGAGTTAATGGTCATTTTCGTCCCTGTGGTTTGCTACTTTCGCCACTTCAGTCCAAAATTTTTAATTTTGTCAATTTAGTCCTCATAGTTTTAAATTTTAGCCAATTACGTCCCATCCGTCTAACGGCATCCAGCTATGCCTTTAGTTTAAGGGTATTTTTGTCTTTCTCCTTTTAATTTTGAGTTAATGGTCATTTTAGTCCCTGTGGTTTGATATCTTTGCCAATTCAGTCCAAAGTTTGAAAATTTGTCAATTTAATGTTCAGTTTAATTCAGTTTTTTTTATTTTTTATGTTTTTTGTTTATAACCCTAAAGAGCATAATTCAAGCCCAAAACCATCGAGCAACCTCAAATACTGGTATGCATTTACTCTGTTGACAACAGTAATCATACCTCCCCCCCTTATATTTAGTTTCTAGACATTTCCTAAAATCTTCTCCATGGTGGAATTCAATGGTAAAGCGGTCAAGGTAATTCCCTGAAATCGAATTATACACAAAAAACTAAAAATTGTTTTGTTGATTAATGTATAATAGTTGATTACGACCCAGATTTTCGTTATGATATGTTAATCTCTAAACCCTAAATATTATGCATTCATCAAAGAAACGATTTTTAGTTTTTTCCGTACAATTCGGTTTCACGGAATTGCTTTGACCACTTTACCATTGAATTCCACCATGGGGGAGAGTTTAGAACCGTCTATAAACTAAATACGAGAGGAGGGGGTATGATTACTGCTGTCGACAGAGTAAATGCAGACTTGTTTTGGGCTTGGATAATGCTCTCTAGGGTTATAGAAAAAAACTGACTTAAATTGACAAAATTTCAAACTTTGGACTGAATTGGCAAAAGTATCAAACCACAGGGACGAAAATGACCAATAACTCAAAATAAAAAGGAGAAAGACAAAAATACCCTTAAACTAACGGCATAGCTGGATGTCGTTAGACGGATAGGATGTAATTGGCTAATATTTAAAACTATGAGGACTAAATTGACAAAAATACAAATTTTGGACTGAAGTGGCGAAAGTAGCAAACCACAGGGACGAAAATGGCCATTATCTCTAACTTTTAATTTCATTTCAAGATTATGTTGTTTTTTTTTCAATTAAATTAGTATTTAAATAAACAATAATTAGCAAATCATCATGCACCTTCAAGATTCTTCCATAGAAATTTACACAAAGATCACTTTCTTTTAACTTAAAAAAGGCTTGGTATATCGATACTAGATTGTTTATTTTGGCACTAGGTAAACTTATATGGCTCGTGTAAAGGTTATACGAGTCGTATAGGTCTAAAATTATGTCAGTTTGTGTCAGCGAGTGTCAGGTTCTTCGTTGTCTCGTATAATCCCTATATGAGTTGTATATGCTCCTTGGCTCGTATAGGCATTTTTTTTTACTTAAAAAAACATACAAAATATAGGAAACAATAGCTGACATGGTTATTGGATAAAAACACATAATATAAATATACATATTTTGTTACATACAAATTAAACAGCACACACTTTGAAACACTCTTGTTGTTCGTGTGTTGTTTAATTAGTATGAAGCAAAATATGCACTTTTAAATGACGTGTTTTTATTTTATAACCATGGCAGCTGTTATTTCCTATGTTTTGTATTTTTAAGTTAAAAAAACCACCTATACAA
Organism: Bidens hawaiensis; assembly: GCF_021521415.1. Taxonomy (NCBI): domain Eukaryota; kingdom Viridiplantae; phylum Streptophyta; class Magnoliopsida; order Asterales; family Asteraceae; genus Bidens; species Bidens hawaiensis. Next base: position 20,948 of record NW_027497251.1, on the reverse strand, counting down.
GTCATACAAGAGTTATACGAGCCAGGGTTGGTGTTTGAATATAAAAAGTTATTTTAATTCATTAAAGTAAAACCCAAAAGAAAACGGTTACTTCATTTCATTTCATTTCACCCCACACGATCTACCTTCTCTCACTTAACCCAACGGTCATATCATTAATCATTAACCATACAAAACCAAACCAAAAAACACACGTTTCAGTTCCACACTTCCACTTCCACAGCAACACCAACAGCAACAACAACCGGCTTCACTAAACCTCTGGTGCGTGGCCAAGAACAACGCGGAGGACTCGGCTCTTCAATCCGCCATAGACTGGGCGTGTGGGACCGGTGAGGCCGACTGCACGCCGATCCAGCAAGGTGGGCCATGCTACGATGGGAGTGATATTAGGAAAACGGCGTCGTATGCGTTTAATGATTATTGTACCAAGAATGGGATGACGGAGGATACTTGTAACTTTGCTAATACTGCTGCGCTTACGTCACTTGATCCCAGTAATGGTTTTTTTTTTCTTTTTTTACTTAGTTTTTTGTTTGAGATGTTAACAATGTTGTAATAGTAGCTGTGCGCCGGGCAGTGTTGTAAAAATCGCTAGTCGTGCGTGGGGTGGGTAGCGATTAATTGGGATTAATCCAGATTAATCGGGATTAATCGGATAGGACTTTTGTGTATAACTTTAGCTTTTATATATACATGCACACATTTTTATATGTAATTTTTAGTTTTATACAAAGACAAACACATTTTGGCCGGAAATTGGATGGAAACTCGCCGGAATTATTTTTGATGAAATCTCGTCGGAAGATGCCGATTTTGGCCAGAATCTCATCAGAAAAAGCCAATTAAGTCCGATTAATCCTAATTTTGACCGCATTTAACCATTGACCGATTAATTGGCCGATTAGCCCAAAATTAACCAGTGAAGTGGGGACTAGCGATTAATCGGCACTTAGTTGAGATTTTTGCAACATTGGCACTAGGGACCGGCAATTAATCGGATTAATCGGATTGGAATTTATATGTAACTTTTCAAATATAAATATATATTCCAAATTTTATGTATAAAATTCTCAGTTTTGACCAATTTTGGACAAATGGGGATTAATCGGCTACAAGTCGATGGGGTGGCAACTAGTGATTATTCGGGGATTATTCAGCGCCAGGCCAATATTGTTACAACACTGGATGTTAATTGTGTTGAGGTTGAGTTTAATTGAAGTGTGTTTGTGTTTTTAGGTCATGGTGGTTGCAAGTTTCCATCAAGGTAAGTGTTTTTTGTTGGTATTTTTGTTACTATTTTTGGGCATTAGGTGGTAAATTGGATTGATATATTTTTTAGAAATGTGATTTGAACCTTGAATAACAATTAGGTGTAATTTAGGGGGTGTTTGGGATTGCTTATTTTCACCAACTTATAACTTATTAAATTTTTTAAAAGTAATAAGGTGTTTGGAACTTTGGATTACTTTTGATGTGAGAGAGAAGAATAGTTAATAACTTACACTTTTGTAACTTATTAACTTATTGAAAAGTTATAAAAGGGTAAATTAAGGAATCCCAAACACCCCTTTAGATTTTATAGAATGGTTAACTTATTATTATTTTGAAGTACTATTTTTAGAGAAGTATTTTAAAATATGAAACATTGGGTGTTTTTAAGGTTTCGGGTTTACATATTAGAGGGGTGGGCTTTTCGGATTTTGAAGTTTTAAATCTAGACCCGAAACATAACTCAAATCTCTCACAGGTTTTTCAGATTTGTGTTTTTTCGGGATAGGTTAATCAGGTTTCGAGTATTTAAGTAAATAACAAACAAACTTTTACTTATAGTTATAATATCATAATCAATTGAATAGAATGTACCATAACCAACTAAACCATACTCAATTTAACAGTTAAGTCAATCAGAATATACCATAATCAAACTCAAACTTGATTGAATATGCTAATCGATCAAATTATACCATAATAGAACTTGTTATTGAATCAGCCTTAACTAGGGGGTGTAAACAAGCCTAAGCTCAACTAGGCTCTAGTTCGGTTCGTTTACGAGTGCTCAAGCTCGGGCTCGGTTCGTTTATTAGTTAGGAATTAATTTACATACATTTTTTTTTATTTTTATATTTGAAGAAAAACCTTAAACGAGCTTGTTGAGTTCCTGGCTCGAGCTCTTAATGAAGTCCAAAAGAGGCCAAACTTAAAAATACACAAGGCATGTTATGGCTGTCGAGCCTAAACGAGCTTTCCATACAAAGATCGAGCTAGGGCTAGATAACTAAACGAGCTTTATTTGAGGCTCGGGCTCGGCTCAAGCTTGAAAAAACCCGGCTTGTTTTGAACTTTTTACTTTTATCGATCTGAGCTCGAGTTGCTTGTGAACAGCTGAGCTCGTTTGCACCCCTAGCCTCAGCATCTTAATTGATTAAACAAAATATACCATAATCGAACTCGATTGAACCTACTAATAATATTATTTATTTATAACAAAAAATTTATTTGGATTTTTCGAGTTGACTTGAAACCCATAAATCAAACCCAAGAACCAATCCGAATGACTTTGGTTCGGGTTCAGATTAGCCTTTTCTTGGGTTCAGATTTTTCTATTCGGGTTTGGATTTTCTCGGGTTGGGTTTCGGTTAAAAGTGGCAACTCTATTGGGTATATCTATGGTCCTTGAATACATAATCAATTTTTTAAGTTGGAAAACTCAAGATTGTGATTTTTTTTATTATTTTAATAAAATTAGCATTATTGAACATAAATTTTAATCAAAAAACTCTATTGGGTATATATATCTATGGTCATTGAATACATAATCAATTTTAAGTAGGAAAATTCAGGATTCTGATTATTTTGTATTATTTTTATTAAAATAAGCGTTTAATGAACATAAATTTTAATCTACTAGTTATAGTTGATATCAATAAATTCATATTTTGCCTTATTTGCTAAATTTGCCATTGATTTTATTATAAAGTTATTAAAAGTTAAGGTACATACATTGAAATTGTGTTGAATATTGCAGTATGGCTGGGAAGACAAGGTACATCAGCAACAGGAGGAGGAACTTCAACTGCGGATCTTACGAGTGAAGGAGTTACTGTTGTTGCATATGGTGGTATGTTGACATGGTGTATGTTTTTGTTTATGTTTTTTTGGTTACATTTTGTTTAGATGACATATTATTTCTTTAATTTTCCCACTGGTGGAGTCAAAAATAGTTAATTTGACAAAACCAAAGATTGTGTTATGAGGAATATTTTTGTCTAGTCTTTTTGTTTTGCTAATTCACACTTTAGCATACATAATATTAGATGGAAATTTGGATGCAAAACAGCCAAACGGGTCGCGTTGGGCAGGTCAAAACAGGTTGTTTGTTTGTTAGCACGGAGTTTAGACAAATTAGCCCTATGTTCATGGCCATACCAGAAATTTCAATGAGTAATTTTCTAACGAACTAGCATGTATACTCGATATTAAGTAATGAGTAATCTGGTAATAGAGAGAGAGAGAGGTATGGGTACACGGTTTTACAATCAGGTGTAAGATTGAGATTACCAATACTCTATCTCATACTTGCTCATTAAGGAGGAAGGACTATTTTACACAATCCGAGAAGAGATGAGGAACTAGATTGACACCAAAGAAAAAATCATAACCTATTTTCGAATAATAACTTTGTGAAATAATAATAATAAACATGAAATGAATAATATGTAAACAAAATTTAATTAGAGTGCTTTTTTCTTAACGTATAACAAAATTTTAGTAATATGAGGCAGCCAAAAGCTAAACCCAACCATCCAACACCACCAAATAAAAATTGTACACAATTAAACATAAAATTTACAAACAAAATAAGGTCAAAAGACCGCTAATCCTCCCAAACAACGATCCTAGACCGATTTCAAACCCAAAGATACCCAAGGACCTTGACATCTTCCACCACTTGCACGAATGAAACCGACTTATGTTCAAACACGAAACCCTTCAGAGTCTTCCATAAAACCCACAACATAGAAGAATTAACTAGGAGTGTAGATATTTATATTTTAGTTTTATAAACAATCAATTAGTATTACATATAATAACTTACGAGTTTCTCGTTAATCAATAAGCATTCCTCTACGAGGAGGTTCTCGACTTGTCGTGTCAACCTTCAAAGCAAGTCAACGTCTCTCTTATGATGGTTGAGCAGACCTTTTTTTTCATAGTTTACATCTTTTTAATTAAATACTTCAAACCAATACATTGTTTGGCCGATTTTTTTGTGTTCATTCAGGTACAATGCAAACCAAAGCTACAATAGGTTACAACTTGTGGATGTCAAAAGACTCAATTCATGTACTTTTAAATCGCACTTTCAATTATAATGCAATTACAAACCATCACAACTCACAAGATGATCTAGTAGTAAGACACCTGAATGATATCCCAAAAAAAGCCCGGGTTGAAACCTTCCCTGGTTGGATCAAGGACGGACCTGTAGGTTTAGCTGGGGTCGCCTCCGCTACCCCTCAACTTTACGTCGGTAGTGCAATTTTTTTCATTTTGTCGGTTTTTATATTTTGCTACCCCTGAAAAAGTATAATGTTACCCCTATTTGTTTAAAGTCTAACCAAATTAAAAGTTCAAACCAATTTAAGCTCAACCAAAGTTTAAAGCCCAAATAAATTAAAACACAATAATCCATTAACCGTATTTGTTTATGAACGAAACAAAAATAGAATCACGATAATAAATAAATTTAAACACATGGAGTGCAAATTTCTCATGTACGGTTTTTAAAAGCTTGAAATCAAGCCATTACAACCTCTTCTTTTACTTTATCAAACGTTTCTTTTTCGACCATAAAAACTAGAGCATTGTTCATACTCATAACCCATTCGATTGGGCAAATCCTATTAAGAAGGTAGGTTCAGTCCAAGAGGCTACTTTGAAATGAAACTCGGACTCGCTAGCTTCATTTTAGAAAAACCCATTTCAACAGTTGCGATTGCAACCGGAAACCAACGCTAGCATCAATGTTTGATAATCCAAAGGAAAAGTTGTATGCTTTCCGGTTTACCGAACATTGAAGTTAGCGTTGGTTTTACCGGTTGCAACCACAACCGTTGAAAGACATTTTTCTAAAATGAAGCTTATCAAGACGGATTTGCACGATCAAACGGGTGATGAGTATTTGAACAATACTCTAATTTGTGCGGTCGAAAGAGAAACGTTTGATAAAGTAAAAAGAAGTTGTTGTAATGGCTTGATTTCAAGATTTTAAAAAACCAAATAGGAGAAATTTGCAACCCATGTGTTTAAATTTATTTATTATCATGTTTCTATTTTTGTTTCGTTTACATTTATAAAAAATGGTTAAAAAATTTGATTTACCCCTGAAATTTTGTTCTAGATCCGTCATTGAGTTGGATGCACATCGCCGCTCAAAAGAATTAACAATGTAGTTACAAATGATTATAGATCATTTTAATATGGGAAAAGAGTTATATTAGTTCATTATTTAAAGAACTAAGTGGGTGGGTTGGATGATCAAAACTTGACCCTTCGAACCTTTCAACAAGTACAAAGCCATACTAAACTTAGGTTACATCATATTCCTTGAGGATGTTCAACTTGTAAGTTGTTCCAGCTGAGTAGACCTTCACTTACAGCCGTACATGCTTTAGTCTAGGATTGGAGAACTTGGATTTAATTTATTCCATAGGATTCCATTGACACTGCTTTGATGTTCTACAGGTCCAGCGTTGTCATGCAACACACACTTATGTCACTAACTTTTGTTTTTTTCTCTAGTTTTAATCACTGGCTTACCTTACGCATGCGCGGTATGACACAAATGTATGCTATAAATAGGTATGAGATGAGATCACTTAGCAAATATATCCAAAATGGATAGATGCCAGCTTTGGTTATGTGTTATCTTACTTCTGTTTTCTAACATAAATGCACGGCCTCTGGTCGACTCATTTGAACGTACGAACAGCTTGACTGCACCTTTCAAAGCCATGTTCGAGCAGAAGGTGGCACAGTTAGGGTATGAAGTAGATGGGTACACTCCAGCTCGTGTGAGCCCTGGAGGACCCGATCCTAAACACCATTGATCATGATCACTAAACTCCACTGATCATAATCAACGGTAACGAAAAATTGTGACTCGTTTTAAGTGCAGAAGATTGCATGTTTAGAGTTATGAAACTTGGGTTATTGAGGTAGAGTTTTAATCCACTAATCATTGTAATAATATTATAAGAAATCATCTTTTCAATGAAAGTTGACAAGTTACAGATTTAAAGTTTATAAGGGCTATCTTGTTCAATAGGACACATTTAATCTTCAAGCTAATTACAAGTAATTGTGACATTGTGTGCATATTATACATATAATCCGAGTTAAGGGTAGTTTACGGTTTAATCAAGGGATTCAAGTTTAGGATACTATAAAGCGTTTATAAAATGATAAGTATGCTACCTTTTATTGAGAAAATATTGAGTGTATGTATTAAAAGGCCGGTAATACTCACATCTAAAAACCAAGTATTTATGGCCGCTCTATATGTAATTAAACCAGTCGGAAGACGTTTTGGCTTATATTCCTACTAATGTAAGAATCTGTTGATCTATTCAATGCTTTAATTATAACTTACTTTTTTTCATATTTTGTGCCGGTTTTACTATGAGAGTTCTAATATTTGTTTTCTATATTAATTTTCTTCCATTTTTGCAACCGAAATAAAATTGTAACAAAATTAACGATTGATTTGCGATTGTCATATTGCGATCTCCAATTCTGTGTAGTGGTACAAAAGAACAATTGAACATTAAGAAAATAAGGTACTTCCAACTAATAGCTATATCTATTCAATCTCAACAAAATTCATCAAAATCAATGTTTAAGAAGATGTGAAGTTAAGCCGTGGTTTTGCGAGCTCGAAATAAAAAACAAGCAACTATCTTTCTACCAAGAAATGAAGAATTGAAGGGGTGCTTTAAAAGTTTACCTAATAATATTGGTGTTTACAACATTGAGACCTTGAAAGTAGATTAATGGTTAAGCCGTTAAGTTGTTCGCTCTAACCATGGTCGAGCCATAGACCCGCTGGCATTCTTTTAAACGGCTAATTTGGATCATTGATAGACAACTATCACCTCCCCAAAGGTAAGCTCATACACCCGTCCGTCCCATCAGTCTCGTCTTGAAGACTACTCTCAAAACTCATAAGGAAACCCGTCAAAGGTGAGTAGGCCAGCCATCTTCATGACTCGATGAATAGTTGGCTTTTTCAATTCTCGTACTTGCCTAAAATGGCACACAAAGGCTATTTATACCACTAGATTGGGGTTTCTGGTTTTGGAATATTCTTGTAATATCCCTTGCAAACCCTTGAGTATATCTTAAAAAATATTTGTAGTAACATACACTCTGGGTTATATATGGAAAATCGTATATGAATTACAAAAATTGTAGCATATGAAAACACATAAATATCAAAACGTGTTTTTTTATAATATTAACTGTAACATTTATTCTAGAGTCAATAAAACGTTAAAATTGATCATCTCATTAAAATCAAAACGATTACAATAAAGTGACAGGCAAACGGGCAACAAGCTGCGCCGCAACCCCCTTCTAAATAGCAAAACCAATCCTACTAAAAACGAAGCATTGGGCCGTAGGAGCCGAACAAGTACCATTTACAACACGTTGAACCCTGCTCAGAAAATCCACAGCCTCCGGGGCCAGAAACCCAAATGTATCAAAAGCAAAAGGTAGAAACACATGTTGATTCTTCAAACAGGCTTTCTCGTGTTTGACAACTTTACCTGATTTGGCCTTCAACGCAGCCTGACCCACACCAAACCCCCGGTCCCTGAGCCCGACCAGAGGAGACACTCCTGTAATCCCCCCTGCCCACCCAAAGACAAGAATATCAGCCGATCGTAACGTGGACCTCCCTTCGAGCGGATCCGTGAGAAAGTTAACAGGGGCCTCCATTTTAGCAGAAATCTCTGCCCGTTTAAGAACATCGCACAGAACATCCCTAACCAAATCATGTCTGTATTTAAAACCAGGTAATTCTTTGCAATACAATGCATGGTCTCCAAAGGGATCCAAACAGACCTTACGGCAAACTAGGCAAGGCTCATCAGTCGGAAACAAAGGGATCATTAGCCGGTACTTAAGGATAGCCCGGTACTCCAACCCCGACATATGTTGGCCTAATCCTTCAATGGGGATGGCCGTTAGAAAATCCTGAGCCAAGGAGCCCGAAGACATTCAAACACCGCTTTTTGGCGAGGAGATAGATCAAACTTCGCTTCTAAACTATGGACGATTCCACTAAATAAGGCACTCGCCAAAGCATGTTGGGCTTTAGGGGGGGCGGTGTCCTTATTAGAGAACCCGCTAAGATCAAAATCGGGTCCATCACACACCCATAGTCAGTGTCCAACCCATCAATACCACATCCCCGAAGAATGTGGTCTTGCAAACTCCATGATTGTGCTCTCGAAGCCACAAAAGCATATGTAGATACATCCTTGGCCGAACATAAACCCAACCCCCCAAAATGGGTCGGAAGTGATGCCAACCTCCATTGAAGATCCCCGAAAAACGGCCCTCGACAAACCACGATGTCCTCAATCGCCCATCGAAGGCCATTATCAAAAATAGAAGCAACTTCCCCCACATACATAGGTTGACACGTTCTTAGGCCAAACAACAGCTTTGCGACCCCCATACATGAGCGAAGCAAAAGAAGTTCGCATTGAGGGTCCCGAAGCCTTGGGAGGCAACTCATCAATTCCACAGCACTAGATGCCCTTTTCACCGCCAATCGTGGCGGTTGAACATATATCTATCTTAAGTTCTTAATTTAAACACGACCCATATATTTAGATTGTGCCTTTGAAAACAAGGCCGTTTCGTGCTTTCCAAAAACACCAAAGGGAAACCAACCGGATGGCATGATGGATATGACCCAAATGTCGAGATGCGGATAGAGGATTAAATGATTGAAAGATCTCATTTATTGTGGAGAAGGAGGTTAAAGAAAGTTTGCACCAAAGAAGGATCAGAGTTCGATTCAAACCATAGAAGCAATGCCACAATTAATGAGAAATGATCGACAGAGTCGTTACATAAACCACAATTAGGACAAAGGGAAGAGGGTAGTGTCACACATCTTTTAGCTGATGAATTCCTTATAGCAATTTACCTTGTATAGCTCGCCAAGCGAAAAAAAATAACGTTGATGGGATTAAGATCATTCAAAACAAAGTAAACACATTTGGTGGGAGAGTAAGGTCACATATAGCATCATCAACCGTTCGTCTCAAGGTGTTAAAAGAAAAGGATATAGAAGATCAAACATAAGAACCAAAGATTCTTGAGAGCCTTTCCAAATTTTTTTTATCGGTCGAAGTAGTATTCTTCGTGAGTCCTAACACCCGCAATATCATATCAAAATGGGAAGGGAATGAGTAGACCTTGGGGCTTGGTTTTGATGAGTAGCCAAGATGGTTTTAAAACCATATTTTGTTATGATCATGACTAGCTTTTCACCGCCACTTGGATAAAAGCACTAGGTTTGAAGCTCTAAGTGGCGCAATATCTAGATGCAACTAGCCCAACGTAACGAATACTTTTTGATGAGTTGACACCTGACCATAGGAGCCTTCTTCTCATCTTTTAATTAACTAAAGCTTTATAAAGTTGGAAAAACAAAGAGGAATACTCAAAATACCGATTTGATGAGAGTAACATGTCCTCCGAATGATCAAGTCTTATCTTTCCTAAGAGAGTATTGTTTCAAAACAAATCAATGACATGTTTTCAATGCTTAATATGGTTCATATTGTAACAACTAGAAGCCCAAGGTATAAGAACGATAATATCCCAAGGTGCTATCCAGATCAACACCTTTTATCCAATAAATTCCTTGCAACAGTTTTGCCTTACATAGCTCGTGAAGCAAAAAAACAAATTCTTTGATGGAAATAAAATTATTCAAAGCGCTTATTAAGTTAACCAAATCTTCTGGGATAGTAATGTTACAAGTGACATCATCGTCTCATGATGAGAGAAGAAAATGACGAAGAAGATAAAATATGCAAACCAGAGATGAGTTTTTGAAATACATGTCCCCCAATATAAGCAGGTTGGGGGGGCTAGTATTTAAAAAGCTCACCGTCCAACTAGTACTTCATAGCTTTCATCAATTAAATGGTTTCTCGTGAGTTATTTATTTGTCATGAATGCTTTTTTTTTTCTTTAAACAATTTAATGCATACATTTATTTGTTACTTATTTTTCTCATCATACTCATCTAGCTCATTCTGTCAACTTCCCTAGCTGTGAGTTAAAAAAAAAGAATTGATGTGATAGTTGTTTTTCATAAATTGCCATTACAAACAGCAACTTGGCAAAAATTGTCATTACTAACGGTAACTTGTCATAAATTTCCATTGCTAACGGCAACTTGTCAAAAATTTTCATTGCTAATGACAACTTTGTAGAAATTTTCATTACTAATGACAACTTGACAAAAAAATTGCAGAAGTCATCGTTACTAACGGCGATTTGTATATTCCTAATAATTTGAATCGTGCATTCCCTTACATACCCTAGCTAGCCCTATAGTGTCCCTTCAAATTACTGTTAGTAACGAATATTGCATTATTTTTGAAAACTTTGAATCTTTAGCATTTTTTGTGAAAAGGGTTTCTCAACTAGCATTAGTTCTGCAAAATAAACTCTAAAAGATGAGACCGTCAACAGATATTTCGTTACTTTGAACTGTCATTTATAAGTGGTCAATAGTTTTAATTAATTTTCCAATAGTTTTAATTAATTTTCCTTTATAATTGCTTTTGAGCGAATAAACTAAATATATAAAAAGCTTACCATACATGACCCACTCTATCGATAGTTTAGTTATGATAAAGGTGGTTTGAACAAGTCACTACTTGATTTACATATGGGATAATTTAACAAGTTGGAATAAAATTACTAAAAGAAATATATGTATATATTATTCTCACTTTTAATTTAGGCAATGTATATACTTTTACACGTATACCACATGTGTAGTGGTTTTTTTGTTTTAATAAAGTTATATGCCGCCGTCAACCCATGATATAATGTCGTTAGTTTTGACCCCAAATATGACCCATCAATCATCATGTGATGTGGCACCTCGTATATAAGAAATCATTATACAATTTGTTAGTTACACAATGTCGGTTTTAGTTACTTTTTTAATGGCAGATCAATTCTTTAATTTTAAGTTTTGTTGTGTTTAAGTATTTACCTAATAAAAAGGAACCCAAAAGTAGATGGAACATATTTTCATTCATTCCAATTTTGATAAGATGACCAAGAGTTTTATCTTAAATCTTTGTTAGTAATTCTATTAATGGTAATAGTATGTTGATCCTAGTTGACTACTCTAATTAAATAACATGTGAAATAATGATTTTGTTTTAATAGTATAGGTAAATGATATATAACAAATTAAGTCAAGGTCATATAAACCCAAACTGTGTTGTTATATAATTTAGATTAGCCATTGCATTTGTACTCAAACACGAACTTGATTCTACGTATTAGGTCTCGTGCCTGTCACTTTTTGTGATAACTATAGAAGACTTGATATGCAACTACCTCATGGGAGATTGTATGATCATATTAGACAGCTAATATCAGTGTATATAATGGCCGAATCAAAGACAAGGCGAAGAAAACACTTGTGGTATTGTTGCTAGCAAAGACACCAATAGCGACACTAGGAGCGTAGCCCAGAACAATTGTGAAACTTACTCACACTTAATTGATTATTATCTAGTATGCGACACTAGAAGTGTCACACATACTAATTGTGACACCTTCTAGTGTCGCTACTAGTCTTCAATGACAATACGGGTCATCTATAAATAGCTTACTCATTTGCGCGGTTTAGATTAACAGTTTATGATATTTTGTTAGGAAATTGTTAGAATCACTCTCTTTGTACTAGATTTGGATTAGCAGGAGTTCACTGTAAAATCGCTGGCTATTATCAATTGGAAATGATGTTTGTTAGTTGAGATTGTTCGGCTTCACTCATTTTTATCTTATTTCTTTATTTTAGATCTTAAATATCATGTCAATTGATATTTCATAGATCTGAGTTTGTTGGTATCAAGCTTGCGCTTGATTCAGAAATAAACGTACCTACAAATTGCTTGATAAAAATTTGACTCATATTCAGTCTAGTAAAAAGTACGTAACGGTTGTAACTTTTGTGTTTCATCTTGTCTATGCAAGCTAATATCGTGTTCGTGTAGATTTTCTTCAATTTCCTTTTCATAAATTACAAGATTGAAATTTTATGTTAGGATCTGTAGAGTCATGTATCTATGTTTATTTAACTAGCCTCCCTTTATTTAACAAATATTAATACAATTTTTTTATTTTAAGGAATTTTTAAGTTCATAAAGTTCTGGTTGTCTTAGAATCTTGATCAATTAACATGAAAGCCACCATAGGAAAAGAAAACGGTTTGGATAAGTTAGATGTCATCAGTTTCCCTTCTTTTTCATCAAATTTTTAGTTAGTTTTCTGGTGGTGCACTTTCTTTTTTGTCAGTATTAATTAATTATATCCAAACACGAATGCATTTAATATATTAACGGCCAAACTTTACATTCAGAAACTGGTTAACACAACATAATCTAGCAAGAGTGAAACAACAAAACTCTTTAAATTTAAGGAGTGCAATGGTCTAACAAACAAGGAAGTCGTCGTTCAAAAAAAGAGAAGGAAAAAGAAAACTATAATAGCTTGAAGATATAACTCATTTATACATAACTAGTTTTTATCCCACGTATTAATGGGGATGTTTTACATTTTTCGTTTATAATATTGTGAATATATATTTTTTTGGATTTTAGTTTTATTTGCTGTGAGGAAGTTAATAATATACTTTAACCTATTTTGATCGATTTATGTTAAGTTGTGTTCATTTTTGGATGAAACGTTGAATGAATCATCTACTTAACTTATATATATATATATGTGTGTGTGTGTGTGTGTGTGCGTGTGTATGTGTGTTTATTTTTATTTATTATAATTTGGATATTATATTGTGAAACGTTTCATTTAAGTTAAACTTACAAGAAGCAAGAATCACTAACGTAGCTAAATTCATACTGAGAAATTTATTTAGGGTTTTATGATGAATGGTTTTACAAATAAATGAAATGCTATAACCCGTTTAAAGGTTATCCGGGTTTGATGTGACCCATAACCCGCTTATTTTTTTTACTATAAAAGTGTTGCCTGATTATAAATAAAATCCTTTTTTATAAAAAAATCAAATATTAATTTTTAATATATGCAAATCCTGTTTTATAGGATTTTGCATATCAAATCTTTGATGAGATAAAATTTTCATATAATGGGATGTCATAACCCGTTTAAGGCTATCTGGGTTTAGTGAGACCCATACATGTGAATTCGAGTAAAATGCATGAGAGACCTCAATTTTACAAATGAAACAGTTTGATGGCTTGAGAGGGATGGGGAGCGACCATAGACAAATTATTAATTATAATGATTATATTTGATATTTTGAAGCACCTAGTTTTATGAACTCGCATGTTGCGGCGGAGTCAATCATTGAAAAAGTAAAGTCAAAATGTTCTAGCCAACTTGCACATAATAAAAAGAGCTTTTAGAACCCATGTGTTTTGACGAGATCGTTAAACTGAATAGTTGCAACATGCCAATACTAGCCATAAAGAGAAAGAAAATTAGAGGTTGTTGTACAAATAAATTAATCTTGTGTACAATCACTTAAAGCTAGGGAAAGAAAATAAAGCATATTAAAGTCAAAGGGAAGGAAACAAAAACCTATTAAAGTGTAGGGAAAGATATTAAAAATTAGAAGATGCATAAATGTTTAAACCTAATATACAGCCATGTAAAGCACTAAAACAAATAGATAGTGAATGTGAGTGCAAAGATTTTGAAAATTAATATATCTAATAATTTATATTTATCTTATTTTATAAATAAGTTTTATTTAACCTATATATATTTATGAATAAATATATTTGTATATATAGTCAAAACAACATAACCTTTTTTTTCTTTTTGTTAAACATAACCCTAAATAATCAACTAGTATTTGGCATGTGAACACCACTAATTAAGGATCACCAAATTTAGGTAATTAGGTCACCTCTTAACATTTTATATCCCTTCAATTACTTAAAAGGAAAATTTAAAAAGTTTCTTTAGTTTTGTTCATGTCCAACGATCTATTAGCTAATCACATGTATATATTAGCCAAATAAGTTAAACTATTATATTTATAAAAGTAATAAAAGTATTTATTTATTGTATTAATAATAGTTATATATTGTACATAATATATACTTATTAGTTATTACCCAAAACTATTAAAATATATAACTTCGCAATAATAACAGTTTCATTTAATTAACCAATATTTTGAGAAATGGTGTGGTCCGTGTGGATGACTTTCAAAAATACTATTGTTTTGTAAACTTATATTAACATGTGGACAACTTGTATTACTTTAATAGTATAGTTAGATTAAATTAATATAGAAGTGTTCTCATTTGTTTGAAGGTAGTTGAAAAAGTAACACATTAAGTACTTATTATAAAGGGCAAATTTATAAAATTTGAGTTAATTATCAATTTAATTATGATATAACAAAATTGTCCTTTAATTTTGCTTGAATTTTTAGCGGTTATCAATTAATTTTTCTTGTTAAATTTAGTCGGGTAGTATTTTAATTTTACAGATTATTTATTAAATAAAAGTAAAAAAGAATAAATGTATTTAATTATGGCATTTATAAATGTAAAGACAACCACTGAAAATTCAAGCAAACATAAAGAATAAGTTTTGTTATTCTGTCTTTAATTATAAAATTATAGTTAATTATATAAATAATTCATGTGGTTAAGCTCATGTCATGTGGTTAAGCTCATGTCACACCTTTTAGATCTATGCTTCAAAAGTTGCAAATTTATGATTTGTGTTTTCAGTTTTATAACATATTTGGGTATAAAACTAAATCCTGTTAAGAATTTGTTAAGTTAGTTTAAAATGACTCAAATGGACTATTTTTTTAGTTTTCTATAAAAGACTATCATAAGAAACATTTATATATATTACTCAAAATATAATAGTTTATTTTTTTAAAATACATAAGCTATCCACCCTAACGCAAATTTAGAGCTCAAAAGTATCACATGTCTCAAACAGTCAAACCACAATTTTTTTAACATTAAAATTCCACCTTTTACCTTACAACTTATACTAGTGAGGTTTTGAACTCACAACCTAATATTTATGAGGAAGAACATCATACCACTAGTTCATGGGCGCGTGAAACCACATGGATCTTGGATAATTAACTCCAAATATTAGTGATGCTTTACGAATTTAATTTTATAAATTATATTCTTGTTAAGTTAAAGGACCTTGCAAAAATTATATAACTTGCAAAGGGTACACAAATCCACGTAGGAGGCTTTGTCGTGTATAAACAAATTATCCTTAACATGTTCAACCGACCATTGTCGGATGTTACCCTCATGTTATCCCACGTTGGACAAATGTGGGGCGGCTGAATTTTATAATAATAAAAAAGTTAATAAGAAGATGTGATAAGTAGAATATGCAAACTTATAGCTTTCACCTTGGATCAAAAAGTGTAGCTAGAGTTGATATAATAATAAACCCTTATAATATATTACCTCTATGTAACATGAGAAAGGTTGTCCTAGAGAGCATTATAGAGAGGTTTTTTGTGTGGCAAAGATGTTGGCTAGTTCATATGGTCAAGCAAAGCGACTGCATGATTCCAACAAGAACAAAAATGCAAGTGTAGCAAATAGGGTTGTTAACGAGGTTTTTTTCTCATCTAACGAAGATTGTAAATCTTGCGATTAAGTCAATCTCTTGACAAGAAAGGTGCCAACTTCATGCTTTTAAGCGAGGCCACCGCAACCAGTCATAGTGCAATGTTAATCTTAATGTTACAAAGCAATATAATATATAAACAATATAGTTTAGTGCCTAATTAGTGATTCCATGAACAAAAATTCAGGTTTTTGTTTCTTATTAACAACCGTAACCATGTGGTGATTATGGTGGCTATGACTTATCATAAAGGAGCTCACATTGCTCCCATGTGTATTTAAACTTTTTACCAAAAAAATAATCATTAATGATATTATAGTTTCAATTAAAATTTTAAAATCAAGCATTGTTTTTGTACCAAATTTGTTGGTATGAACTAATTGAAGCAGCATTAGCTAAAGCTGGTAACTGCCAATGACGGACGGTTATGAGAGTTAAACCTGCTAACTGTCATATCGTTCATGAAGGGTTGCGATGGTTTATTACACCGACTAAACCCTTATATAAAGGAAGCATTGGCCTACTTTTAGATATCGAGTTCATTTCGTATTCTGGTGTGATTTTTCACATAAACTTTCATACTTATTTTTGAAAACTTATCATATCCGATGATTTTCAAGTACCACAAAAAACAGTTTTAATCTGAATTTGATTTTGCAATCCGAAAGTTATCCATGAAAACTCAAACAAAAACACAAAATCTAGATACTTATTTCAACAATTTACAGTGTCCTTTCTTTTACCTTCAACCACTAGTGAATACAAGAATTTTATTGTCTAGAGGTGGACAAAATACGCGGTCGTGTTAAAACTTAAAGCGAGTCAGGTCAAAATGGATCTTTTTAAAAAACAGGTGGGATAAAAAACAACAAGTTATGATAAGATAAACCTTCAATATTAGCTATAAATTGGATTATTAGTTGAGAAACACTATTATTATGATCATAGTTAATGTATATTAAAAGTGTTATTTAGCTTAAAAATTCAAGATAGAGTTTTGGTGAGTATTCAACATGTAAGGGATAAACTCATAAAAGTGAAAATTAAAAGTTTTTCCTTTTTGTCTGATTTTCATACATAGGGCCCATTTGAAGATAAAAACTCATAAAAGTCTCTTTCATCCCAAAGTCAAACTAAACACAGAAAAACATAAGAATCTGTTGGGTTACCTGAGTGTTCTTTCAAACCTTAAGGGGGGCCTATCCGCCTATCCCTCAAGGTGGAAAGCATCACTGCCTTCAACTTACCACCTTAATGTTACCTCACAAGTCACATCTCCCAAGTCCCAGCCTCCTCTCTTGCTCTTGATCAAATTAATGATCAAAATTTGGTGCTGATTCTCAAATCTGATTGAAAGGAGTTACAATTGTTATCAAAATGGACTAGATTAAGGTCAAATTATATAGTTATTTTGCCCGAGAAAACTATATGATCACCAATTTAACCTCTAACCTGCTATAATAATCACTAAAATAGTTTGTCCTTGCTATGTCTAGCTCTTGATCAAATGATCAAATTTCTTGTAAATTGCTTATTGTTACAAAAGTATCTTATGAGTAAAGTAAAAAATATACATTTTATTCATTAGAAAGTAATGTTTACATAGAAGGCAAACAAACAACGAGCTGTGTTGCTAAACCTTTTTTGGATAGCAAAATTAAGACAATTAAAAAAAAAGCATTTATAGATCGTGGGGTCATTACAATACTATTCATGACCCGTTGAACGCGATTAAACAGCTCTACAACCTTAGGTGTTAGGAAACCAAAAGTATAAAATTTGAAGGGTATAAACACATGTTGATTGTCAAGACATGATTTCTCGTATTTGGTTACCTTGCATAAAGAAGGTTTTAGTGCAATCAGACTCACCGTGAAAACACTAATACAGAAGATCACAACCGGGAAAACCTCTATCAGATCTGCACATAAGTGCTTCCCTCCTATTCTTCCAAATGCCAAAATGTCAGCTATTTTAAGAGTTAACTTTCGATCCAACGGGTCAGTCAAGAAATTTACAGGTGTTTCTATTCATACTTCATATTTAAATAATATAAAAGAAAACCTTTTTTCCATTAAACAAAAGACCTTTTTTGCAAAGGAATCCCACATATTTAAATGATGTCAAATAGAAATTTATCTTATCCACCTGTGTTTTACTCAGATCTTGTGTATGATGACTCAAAAATTTCCATAGATTCTAATTAACTAACATGGGTGATGGCTCCATCCATCTCTCTCTCTCTCTCTCTCTCTATATATATATATATATATATATATATATATAAAACATATTATTATATATATTTTATCTCTGCCAACTTACTATAAATACTATGCATATTCATGCAGTCTCTACAATCACAGTCTCCAAAACAAAAAAAGCAAATATTAACAATTAGCTCAAAAACCCTAATGGCAAATGCTATGAGATCAAAAGGGCTACTAATAATATCCATAATCTTCTTCCTCTTGTGCATCACCTCCAATGCCAATGAGGCTATGCCTGATGACAATTCAAACCAACTTTTGTTACGCAAGCTAGGGCTCAAAGTGTCTGATCTTGAATACTATAAGAGAAGGTCTCTCGGTGCCAACCCAGATAGGGTTGCACCAGGAGGCCCAGATGGCCAGCATCATTTTGCGGCATCTCCGTTCGCTCACTAGCAGCATCATGATCGAATCGTGGTTTGATCTTTGTTTGAGGTTGATGGTTTCAAGTAATAATGATTAATTTCTTGCAAGGTTTATACTTTGTATATGTTACTGTTTTATTTTGTTTGGTTTTGATTTGCAAATGATTGCCTCTATTATAAAGAGAGCGAGTTTATGTTTGATGTCACCAAACTGTTACAAGTTCTAAGGCTATCCTTTAGAAAATGGATGCTGTATTTGTTCGATTATGTCGTTAGCATATTATTATATGTTATCTCAATGAAACAATTACACGAAAATCGTCATATATGGTAAGTATACTTATGTTCGGCATATTATTCTATGCTATCTCAATGAAACAATTACACGAAAATCGTCATATGGTAAGTATAAGTTGCTTATGTTCGAGAAATTACACCGTTAGTCCCAACTTATACATAAGCGTAACATGTTCGATCCTCAAGTATTTCGATCCTCAAGTATGGAAAAATACACCAATGATCCCAACTTATACATGAACATAACGTGTATGTGAACAAATTGATTGAGGGTTAAGTATTTTGTTAATGTTTCTAAATGACCCATATCCTTTAGTTTAAAAACAGAATACCTTCAAATTCAAATCTTCTATAGTGCCTACCTGTTTTTTTAATGATAAATTCTCAAAATAGCCAATTTTGACCAAGTCTTTCCAAATATAGCCATGGTTTCGAAAAAATTTCCAAAATAGCCCTATTATTCTGTCGGATCCGATGTAAACAAGAATTGATCCGACGAATTAATGTAGTCTATCATAACTCGCCATATGTTAAGTTTTTTCGGTGGAACTGACGTGTTGGGCAAGTCTCCGACGGATGCGTGAAGGAGCCAACGGATTAATTTTCCATTGAATTTCTCCGAATTGAACTCAAGGGTTTGTCACTTTCTTGTGCGGAATTCTCAAAAACAAATGTGATTCATGGAAAACAAAAACTATGGTTGTTTTCTCCTCAAAAAACTAAGCATATACACTATGGAATTGCTTGACTATGTGGAGAAAATAAGAAAGATGGAGATGGAGGTTGGTTATGAAGGTTTAGGGTTTGAGATGTATAAGATGAACTATCACGTCGAAAGTATTACGTCGAAAGACGAAACAAGTTTCGTTGGACGACAGGCTATTTTTGTCTTTTGTCGGAAGACCAAACATCATGACACGTGCGCGAGATTTTAGAGGCGTCATCTAATTTGTTAGGTTCAATCCTGTTTACCTTGGATCCGACGGAAAAAAATGACCATTTTGGATTTTTTTTTATTTTCAAAACCATAGCTAAAGTTGAAAAATGATGATAAAAATGGCTATTTTGAAAACTTTTTCTTTTCCAATTGGTTTTTTTGCATTTTTTGGTGTTATTTTTAGAGTAAACTACAGTTTTCGTCCATGTGGTTTGTCCGAATCTGTGATTTTAATCCAACAGTTTTAAATTTGTGATTTTTGTCCATGTGGTTCATTTCACTTGCAATTAAACCCGACCCCACTAACCCAGTTAAGTCTGGTCATTAAACCCATCAGCGTGCCCCTTACGTGAGGGGCAGTTTTGTCCTTTTTCTCCCTAAATAATCCCCAACCCTAGTTCACAAGCCAGTTCGCATGAGGGGCTGAGGTTTATTTGGAGAAACGAGGGCAAAATTGTCCCTCACGTGAGGGGCACGCTGATGGGTTTAACGACCAAACTTATCGGGGTTAATGGGGTCGAATTTAATTGTAAGTTAAATGAAACCACAAGGACGAAAATCACAGATTTAAAACTATTAGACTAAAACTATATATTTTGACAAACTATAAGGACGAAAACCACATTTTACTCTTATTTTTATGACACTTTGGCTCCATTTTTTGTAATTGGTTTTCATATTTAGTGCTACGTTAGTTTGCTTATTGGTACCTATAAAAGAACTAATGCATGTCAACTATTTTCTTACTTGTGCCCGTTTAAAGATTATTATTAAAAATAATCATAGGTAGAGATTGACTTATTAAGTGTTAAGCTCAATTGCACAAACGCAATACAATGATCCAGTGATGTTGCAACTTGCAAAATCCAAACTGCCTAAGCCCAACTTTAGCCCATTTTGTTTAAATCACGTGTATCCAAAGATCCGAATTCCGAAGAATAGATCCAACTGGATCACTTGATATCCAAATTTTCCTTCGAAGATTTAGGGTTTTGTTGGATTATATTTATTTTATTAATGCTTAAGTGGTTTCTAGGAGAGAAAGAGATGGGAATGTTTTAGTTTCCAGGTAATCCATCATTTGAAAAAAACGACGGATGCTAATATCGTTGTAGGCTATGTCAGTGT